>NC_088866.1:17926223-17986223 GCF_032884065.1 Artemia franciscana
AGAATATTAGAAGCTAGAGTGATGACGGTCGTCAAATATGGTTCTGAACCATGGGCGCTCCAAAAAACAGAGGAAGATTTGCTAGATGTTTTCCAGAGAAATTGCCCACGGATTGTTTTGGGTAAACGACTGACCGACCATATTTCAAATAATAGGTTGTACTAAAAGTGTGGTTCGATCCCACCTTCTAGGGCTATAATGAGATTGAGACGGCTAGGGCACGTTCTGCGGATGAAGGATGAAAGATTGCCAAAAGACTTCAAAGACAGATTTCTAAAGAATTCAGGCATCCCACATACCTGATACCAGACAAATACAGGAGCTAAGTGCAAGCAGAACTTTCCATATATATTTTAGCGAATGAATTAAAGTGGGCTGGTCATCCCACTGTCCCTCCTAATTCTTCTTTTATTTTAAAAATCCTATCCTCAAATTTGGTTCTGACAGGTAACTATTTATGCATAAGGCTTGGCTCTTTTCCCTTCTCACCCCATCAAAGAAGAAACTGAAATGGCATAATGATTTGCTTCTCTATCAAAGAAATAAAAGAAATTACGTGCAGGTTTTATGAGGTTGACACTATCGAGGAAATAGCGACTTTCAATCTAGAAAAAAAAAAACAAGAGAAAAAATGTCGCCCACTCCAAAACCAACAAGCAAATCTAGCATTCTTATAGTTGCATAAGAACGAAAATCAGGGTGCATATTTTCTAAAGAATTTAAACCACTAAAAATACATAAAACTAGCGTTTAGTGAGATAGTCGTGGTTCTCACAAGCATGTCCTGTATGTGAGAATTTGGGCAAAATTTAGTTAAGGTTTCCAAATCCTCCCCAAAGACATGAAACATCGTGAAAACATTTGACCAAAAGGAATGAATTCATTATGTATTATAGCCGATAAGGGCAACTAAAGGGCTCAAAACATGAAAGAAAAGAAAATAACTTCTTTATGTAAAAAGTGTAAGCCGCACTATTTGCTTCTGAACCCGATAATATGTCGTTTCTAACCAAATTACATTGATAATGAAAAAGAATTGAATATTTATTCCTTCCAGCATAAATTAATCTTCAATATCATCAACATCTAAATCTTCAATATCGTCTAAATCTAGATTGTCCAAATCTTCAAACAATGACTCATCCACAGCAACAGCTTCTCCCCCTGAAAAGACAAAAAAAAAAAAAAAAAACAGGAACACTATGAACAAGAAGAGGTAGAGAAACATCGGACAGTGAAAGAGAGAGAGAGAGAGAGAGAGAGAGAGAGAGAGAGAGAGAGAGAGAGAGAGAGAGAGAGAGAGAGAGAGAGAGAGAGAGAAAGAGAGAGAGAAATAGTGAGGGACCAGCAGACACAAAAAATTTACATTCAACAGATTTTATTTTTGTTAAAAAATGAGCTTAAAAGAGATTTCCATAGAGATATTTCGGCATAAATATCATAATAAAGAGTAATGTTCAATTTATAGCAAGAAATTTGTGCACATCCTGGGATCACAACTTCCACCAACTTTGTTCACAAATTCTAGCGCGACTAACAGTAATATATTCCAATCTTTCTAAAACAGAATGTGCAAGGAGCGATGCTGGAACATATATTTCAAGGAGAGAGGACAGCAGAATACTCTCTTGTTGGCAGAGGTAAAAAAAAACAGAAACGAAAAGAAGAAAACATTTTGTCATAAAAGTATTAATTTCATTTCAACAATTATGATGTTTTGTATATATTTATTAACAATAACGAAAATCAATAACGAAGATATTTTAGGAAAACTTCAATTCAACTCCTTTATGAGAAAGGTGATAAGAGTGAGTGTGATTATTATAGGAACATCGGATTGTTTTCTATAGGAAGCAAACTACTTAATATGATGATATTTTTTACACTTAAAGATGCTTTAGATAGAGTTTCAAAAGAAAAACAGTGTGGTTTTAGGAAGGGGAGAGAATGCACCGACGAAATTTCCGCTCCTACATTAATAATTGAGAAGTGAGTGAATCATAAGACTCCTTTAATCCTTAGCTTTATAGATTAGGAGCAGGCGTTTGATTCAGCTGACAGAAGAGCCTTAGCGAAAGATTTATTCTTGCAGGTTTACCAGACAAAAACATTAGAGTGATTAGTGTTATGTACGAGAATAGCACTGGTGCGGTTAAGGTAGAAAATAAGTTTAGTAGCTAGTTTCATATTGAATCAGGAGTTAAGCAAGGTTATGTTCTATTCCCATTTATAAGATTATTTTCCTGGGCTTAGGCTGCAGGAGATGACGGAATCAAATAGATAGGTAAAATTCTACTAGGTTTAGATCATGCAGAAGATTTGAGTGTCTTAGATAAAAATGTTAGAAAAAGGTTTAAATTTTTAAGGTTTGAAGATTAATGTTAAGAGGACCAAGTCCTTCTTGCTAGGAATAAATGAAGTGGTAGAGGTGTATTGGGTAACCAGAACATCGATCGTGTGGATAACCCACCTACCTGGATAGTAGTATTGTAAAGATGGTAGATTCTTTGAAGACATAAAAGTAAAATAGCAAAGATCCAGGATGTTTTCTCACAGGTGAAAAAAGATTGGAAGAACAGGAAAATAAGTCTTTGGAGCAAGATTAGAATATTGCGAGCTACAATGATGATTCTGGTCAAGTATAGTTCTGATGCGTTGGCACTTCAGAAGACAGAAGATGATTTGTTAGAAACGTTCCAGAGAAATTGTCTACGGATAGCTTTGGGTATCCGTTTGATTGACTGTATATCAAACAACGAACTGCAAGAAAAATATGGTTCTACCCACTTTCTAGGGCTATAATGACAGAAATATTGAGATGGCTAGGATACGTTTTACAGCTGGAGAACGAAAGATTGCCAAAGATCACCCTTGGCCAAAGGTCATCGATAAGGACAAAACAAAAAGCAGGTCGTCCCGAAACGGGTTGAGAAAAGATCGTAAGGAAAGATTTAAAGGAAACTGGAGTTTTTGGGGAGGGGGAGCTTTGAATAGATGTGGATGGAGAAGCAGATGTGGATCGTGTCAAGCAGTAATGACCTCAGGCGGCTGGTTGTTGCAGTGAGTTGTTACTACTAGTAGTAAAAGCAATAATTACAAAATTACCATTTATATATACAGCACAACATATACAGTGAACTGTACTCTTATCGGAAGGGGGGGGGGGCTTTGAAAAAAAGTTCCAAAAATATATCATAATGCTTAAACACTAACATCCTACTTACACGCTAACATACTAAAGAGATAGCAGTGACATTAGCCACCATATCCATATACGGACCCAAATACCATTAGATAAAAACGGAAATTCTATTTTTATGGAAGACGAGAAACACCTTCAAGAATAAAACAAAAGTAGAACCGCTAGAAAAGGTGGATAGGCAATGAAAAGGCTTAAAATTACGATGTTTATTCTGTTTTTAAATTTTATTTCAGTTAAACCCTATTTAATCAAATGCAACGGCACCAAAAGATTTTTCTAGCAGGGTGGGGGGGGGGGTTGTCTGTGATTAGAAAATATCACTTTTTGTCTGAAAAAAAAAATGATAAGTCTCCCGATCCTTAGACACTTTTATACTTTATGTCACACTGGGGAATAGTGGGAAGTGTTAACACTTCGCACTAGTGTTTTATATCTTATTCAAATCTTGATTGGCTTGCATGCAAAACTATATTCGAATACAAAAACTGATATTTATAAATAGTCTTCCCCTTTTCAGGAATTGGGATTAAAAAAGATTTAGTCTCCAGCCCATTAAAGAATTTCACTTTTTTTGGAAAACATTTTACAAAGTTTGAATTGTTTGGATGCATGACAGCCTTGGCTCCTTTCCAAACAAAACCCTAAACTCACCTTCTTCCAGGTATTTAAGGTCAGATTCTATTAATGTTTTATCCCTTAAGAAAAGTTCTCTTCCCGTTAATTTCCTATCTTTATCTTCCTTTTCAACTTTCTTCATTGACGCCAATTCTGCATCAAATTTCTCCTTCCATGATAAAAAGTTCTGTACTGTCACTGGAGTGCCCATAAACCTCCTCTGAAATTGAAAGTTTATCATTCAAGGCAGGAACAAAGATCTCATAGATATCATTTTTATACAATCGTAATAAGGGGTTATGCCATATTTGCCTCTCACTCACTCGGACTATCTGTCTTGGCTTTTTCTACAATTAGCCATGACTTGATGCCCGCAACTACTTGATTTTAATTATACTTGATTTTAGTAAAGGATTGTATAAAATGATGTCAGTTCATTTGTTGATAGCTTAGTCTAGTTACTAAACAGACCAATCTAGTTGCTAAACAGAACAACTTCGTTGAGTATTAAAACCGACTAAAGGTGAAACTTAGGCGTTTTAACATCAGTTTAATAGAAATTAAAAACTACTGGCGCCACTGGCGTTGAAGCGTTACCCAGCAGAACTAAATACATCATAGAAGTTCATATACGAACAGTTTCCCGATTCCGTTAAGAACCATCTTTTAAGCCGTCTTCAATGATTGGGCAGGAGGGGGGAGGGGAGATCAGAAGGGCAATATAATTCAGATAAAGAAGAATAAAATGTGATTGAACATAATTACTCTGCTGGTGCTCCCTTTTAAGAGTTTAACAAACAGTTTCCTGCAATCATTTCAGAAGTGTGGAGATGTCAGATATGACCTTTAATCATGAGAGTAAAGATATATCACTATATCTATATACATTATAATATATATATATATATATATTATAATATATATTATAATATAATATATATATATATGTGCTATGTATAAAAATATAAAGACTGGTCTTGATAATAGTGCAAGATTTCTTAAATAATTTTATAAAGCACACCCGACCACGAAACATTTAGGGGCCAATTCGGCTGTGGTAATTCAAGCGGTTGTATGCTACACAACATAAATTTAGATTAGAACGAACCCCCCCCCCCTCCCAGGAATGTTTATCTGACTGGTAAAAACGTAACAAAAATGCATACAAATAAATTTTTGATCCGTTTTTTTTTACCCTCCAAACAAAACCGTAAATAGAGCCCTGCACCCAACATATGATAAAACAACTTGAAATCAGTATCTCCAATTTCCAACTATTTTTCAAAGTGAAAATTGAGACTATGCATTTCGAGATTTCTATTTTTTTTAATATCTTAGAAACAAAATAAGAAAGTAGAAAATAGAATTTTGTGTGCTTTACTAGAGTAAACGGACTTTTAGTCCTTGTTTTCGAATTTATGTAACGTTATAGTACTAATACTACTACTAACAACTCACCGCAGTGCCAAGCCGCCTGAGACCAGCACAGCTACGTATGCTCCTCCTCCATCCCAATCTATTCAGAGCCTCCCTCTTCATACCCTCCCAAGAAGTTCCCATTTCCTTTAAATATTTCTTTATAACATCCTCCCACCCCAGACGAGGACGACCTGCTTTCCGTTTAGCCCTAGACGGTTGGCCGAAAAGGACAATCTTCGGCAATCTGTCATCCTTCATCCACAGAACGTTCCCTACCCATCTCAACATTTCTTTCATTATAGCAATCCGTGGGCAATTTCGCTGGAAAACATCTACTAAATCTTCATCAACTTTTCGGAGCCCCCATGCTTCAGAGGCATATTTGACCACTGTCATCACTACACCTTCCAATATTCAAATCATGGTTTGCAGACCTATCTTCCTATTCTTCCAAACTTTTTTTAATTGTGAAAAAACACCCTGTGCCTTGGCTATTCTGCTTTTAACATCGTCACTGCTCCCACCGTTTTTACTAAAAATATTACCAAGGTAAGTGAAGCTGCCCATCCGATGAATCTTTTCGTTACCCCAAGTCAACTTTTCATCTTCACTTATTCCTAGCCTTACTGACTTAGCCTTTTTATCCTTAATTTTTTTTTTCAAACCTATTCTAACACCCTGAACTCGCAAAACCTCTAAAAGCTCGTTCATTTTGCTCATACTTTCATCACTTTTACTCTTTCATATGTAACATTATACCTATTAAATTGCCCCTACCAAATACGTACCTAATCAGTTACTTATTCTTTGTTGCTGTTTTTTTTTTACCTTGAGTCAATTCCTGGATTGTGTTGCCTTTGAAATTAATAGACCTGTTTTCGGAGATAACACCTCTCGGGAGGGAAGAAGATTCAAAGTGAGTATAAATTTCATGGAAAGAATACAGTGAAGTTCTGGATAAAATGGAGTAGAGAAGGAGCGTGCGCTGTGTTTAATCACTCATTGCCCTTTATCTAAATGAGTAGTGTTGTCTTTGTAGAACTTTGTTTTGTTTTGACCACTACATGACTGGTAACTTTTTAGATTACAAGGACTTGCAAAATATCATCAAATAATTTATGGCTCTTCTCTACTAAAAAAGAAAGGAAAACTAAAAAATTACACAAACATCGGCTGCGAAAAAATAAAAATCCAACCTCTACACTTGCAATAGAAATTTTTGAACGCGATTTGGTATAAACAATTTGGTAACAACAAGTAGGTTGAATCAACTTTAACAAAATGAATATAAGATTTAAAGCACCTTAAATTTAAACTAAATCATTAATACTTTGATGTAAGGAAATCACTTTTATCTATATATATAAAAATAAGTTGTCTGTCTGTGGATGGATGGGTCAGGTGACGTCACCTGAAAAAACTGGATCAGGTGACGTCAAAACTGAAAAAACTAAAAAAGGCAAAAACTACAAAAAAACTAAAAACTAATAAAAAAAATAAAAAAGCTAAAAAACTAAAAAAACTAAAAAAAGGCAAAAACTACAAAAAAAACTAAAAACTAATAAAAAAGCTAAAAAACTAAAAAAACTAAAAAAAAGGCAAAAACTACAAAAAAAACTAAAAACTAATAAAAAAAAATAAAAAAGCTAAAAAACTAAAAAAACTAAAAAAACTAAAAAAAAGATAAAAAACTAAAAAAACTAAAAACTAAAAAAAAAGGAAAAAACTGAAAAATAAGCTAAAATAAAGGTAAAAACCAATAAAAAACTAAAAAAAAAACTGAAAAAACTAAAAAAAGGCAAAAACTACAAAAAAAAACTAAAAACTAATAAAAAAAGTAAAAAAGCTAAAAAACTAAAAAAAACTAAAAAAACTAAAAAAAGGTAAAAAACTAAAAAAAAATAAAAAATAAAAAAAAACTAAAAAAAAGGAAAAAACTGAAAAATAAGCTAAAATAAAGGTAAAAACCAATAAAAAACTAAAAAGAAAAAAAGGAAAAAACTAAAAAAAATTTTCATCTAAAAAACTAAAAAAAACTAAAAAAGGTAAAAACTAAAAGAACTAAAAAAGAAAAAAATAAATGACGAAACTCAAAGAGAAAGCGACCAGGACAAAAGGAATGTTCGATTAGCAATCAACAAAGCACCGGGACACAGGGAGTATAAATGACGACCAGGGCATAAGTAAAAAAAAAAAAACTATCTATATATATAAAAATAAGTTGTCTGTGGATCTGTGGATCGTGGATCAGGTGACGTCACCTGAAAAAACTGGATCAGGTGACGTCAAAACTGAAAAAACTAAAAAAAGGCAAAAACTACAAAAAAAACTAAAAACTAATAAAAAAAAATACACCGGGATACAAATGACGACCGGGACACAGGGAATATAAATGACGACCGGGACACAGGGACACACTAAAGCCTCCCCAGAGAAAATAAAAGACTGTCACAAACGTTACAACAGAAAATGTATTTAAAGATATACAATGAACATAAAAGCGGACATTCCTGGTTCAGAAACAATTCAGTACTAGAAATATTGATTATTTCTTCAAACATAAATCTTTTTCAATGGATCCCTGGCAACTTCAACAGTACTGGATCTGGCAACTAACCATAACCACAAGCTAAGGTAATCTCCATAAAAGACTGTCTCAGATTAAGATCTGCAGGGTTACGTATTAAGAAAAGCCATCATTAAGACCCTGCAGGGTCTTGTCACATGTCAAAGGCCACATGAGTCTGGAACAGTGGGGGGGGGGGCTGTAAAGATCTAATATTCGTGTTACTGCGCAACAACACAGTATTTTTGCCATCAATTATTAGCAATGAACAGAACTGCGGAAATATGGCTGAAATATCCTAATGAGGGAAAATAAAATTCAAAAAGTTGTAAATAACATCCGCTATTACAACTAAAATGTCGAAGCTTCTAAAATCAAGCACTTGCCCGTTGGACATCCCAATTTATTTAATGAAAGAATTTTCAGAAAAACCAAACCAAAGAATTTGGTAAATTCCCGAGCTACCAAAACATGGTTTTATAAAACCTAACCCGAAGTGATCTAGTAATCTGAGTTTCACCAACGTTAGCCTCCATTCACTTGCTACAGTCTTTTCAAAACCTTATGATGATTTTCTTGGGTCCTCAGGAGGGTCCCTAAGTTAAAATTACTCCATCCCATGGCAAAGCAATAATTTGGTAATTTAACCAAAAATTCCCCCTCCCCCTACTACCTTGTGCACTTGGTACACACCATCCGAAAAAGCTTAGAAAAATCAAACATATGGGTAAACCTTGTCTTAGTTGACCGTCAAATTCTGATTCCTTACTACTGAATAGCTTTAAACTTGACCCTCTCTTAGTAAACAATGTACTATCGCTCTTCTCAAATCGATCATAAGTGGGAAGATGCAAAAACATATTCTCTAAAACCCTCCCTTTTCACTGTGGAATTCCTCAAAAAACTTAACTGGGACAAATTCCGTTCCTAGTTAACAAAACTGGTAGTGAGTTTCCTCAAAGATGAAAATATGTGGATGATTTGTTGATCCTTGAAGGATTTTTGGTTACTATGGGCCGGGGGTTCGTCCTTTACCAGATTATAGCAGCCCCTGCAACCACGATGTCATCAAAAGTGACCCCCCTTGAAATTCTAGCCCATGTTTCAGATGAATCTAAACATGAAAGTAAATACTGTTAAATTAAACGTCATGATTATAAATTTCCTGAAATCTACACCCCTTTTTCCCAGATCCCATCCCACCCAAAATGTAAGTGAAACAGGCTAAACTCCTTTGGTGCCACAATTGTCTATAGCCTTAAACGGGATATATATGTTTCGATATTGGAAAGCAAACAAGGGCATAGCTATCCCTGTTTAAATTTCTGAATAATTTAATTGTCCAAGTATGCATTTCCTTTGTGTCTATTTATTCTTTGTCAGGTCCTTATTAGAATAAGCATGCCCAATGTGGCATCCACATCTTTCTAGTGAAATTTTGAGTCGGTCCAGAATCCTTTCTCCTGAAAGCCGTACGCTTTACACCTTAAAAGAGAGGAAGGACAATATTTATTTACATTGCACCAAATCTGCCATGTGCAATACCCATGCTGTGGAATTTTCCCTGATTTTCACAACCCTCATCGACCCTGTCTCCTCGCTCAGCCTCCGCAGTGGTCCCAACTTACTTACCAATCCATTCTGTTACCGGTAAGTTTCGAAAAAATTTCATCCCCTTTATCTTGGAGCACCTCGATGATTCATAATATATGTCTGAATTAAGTGGGGCTCCTTCGTCTCTTTTTTAGTTGTTTGAACACTTCCATCTTTTTTTTTTAACTTGTCGCTTCTTTGTGAGCCATCTTATCTTATCCGTGTGTAATTCTTAGCTTTTTCATATGTACCTTTGAAATATTAAAATCTGAGGTCTGAAAAACCTCTTTTGTTTTTTTTTCCAATAATTGTGGCAAGTTTATTTTATTAATTTTTGGACACAATATTTTTCTACATTATATTTTACTGAGTTTTTATTGACAATTTTTCAGTATGATACATATTAGAGCTTGTAGTATTAGCTTGTAGTATTAGAGCTTGTGTTAGTATTTTTGAATACACATTATATTATCAGAAAAAAAAACAACTAAGAAGACCAGAATATTTATTATTATATATTTATAATATATATTATAATATATAATATATCTATATATATAAAAATAAGTTGTCTGTCTGTGGATGGATGGGTCAGGTGACGTCACCTGAAAAAACTGGATCAGGTGACGTCAAAACTGAAAAAACTAAAAAAGGCAAAAACTACAAAAAAACTAAAAACTAATAAAAAAAATAAAAAAGCTAAAAAACTAAAAAAACTAAAAAAAGGCAAAAACTACAAAAAAAACTAAAAACTAATAAAAAAGCTAAAAAACTAAAAAAACTAAAAAAAGGCAAAAACTACAAAAAAAAACTAAAAACTAATAAAAAAAAATAAAAAAGCTAAAAAACTAAAAAAACTAAAAAAAAGATAAAAAACTAAAAAAACTAAAAACTAAAAAAAAAGGAAAAAACTGAAAAATAAGCTAAAATAAAGGTAAAAACCAATAAAAAACTAAAAAAAAAACTGAAAAAACTAAAAAAAGGCAAAAACTACAAAAAAAAACTAAAAACTAATAAAAAAAGTAAAAAAGCTAAAAAACTAAAAAAAACTAAAAAAACTAAAAAAAGGTAAAAAACTAAAAAAAAATAAAAAATAAAAAAAAACTAAAAAAAAGGAAAAAACTGAAAAATAAGCTAAAATAAAGGTAAAAACCAATAAAAAACTAAAAAGAAAAAAAGGAAAAAACTAAAAAAAATTTTCATCTAAAAAACTAAAAAAAACTAAAAAAGGTAAAAACTAAAAGAACTAAAAAAGAAAAAAATAAATGACGAAACTCAAAGAGAAAGCGACCAGGACAAAAGGAATGTTCGATTAGCAATCAACAAAGCACCGGGACACAGGGAGTATAAATGACGACCAGGGCATAAGTAAAAAAAAAAAAAAAACTATCTATATATATAAAAATAAGTTGTCTGTGGATCTGTGGATCGTGGATCAGGTGACGTCACCTGAAAAAACTGGATCAGGTGACGTCAAAACTGAAAAAACTAAAAAAAGGCAAAAACTACAAAAAAAACTAAAAACTAATAAAAAAAAATACACCGGGATACAAATGACGACCGGGACACAGGGAATATAAATGACGACCGGGACACAGGGACACAACTACAACGGGGACACCGGGGGAAACAGGGGGATGTAAATGACGACCGGGACACCGGGACAGGGAATGGTCGATTAGCAATCACCATCAACAAAGCTCAAGGGCAATCATTAGAATCATGAGGTATAGATCTGAATACAGATTGTTTTCCCATGGACCATTATATGTTGCATGTTCAAGAGTCGGTAAACCTGACAATCTATTTATATGCAAAGACAATGGGACAGCAAAGAATGTTGTATAAGTTTTACGTAGTTAAAACCATATATATATATATATATATATATATATATATATATATATATATATATATATATATATATATATATATATATATATATATATATCTATAGACAATGGGACAGCAAAGAATGTTGTATAAGTTTTACGTAGTTAAAACCATATATATATATATATATATATATATATATATATATATATATATATATATATATATATATATATATATATATATATATATATATATATATATATATATCTATATTCACAGGTGGGACATAGGGACACAACTACAATGGCGCGTAACTATTATGGCGCGTAACGACTTACGCGCGCGGGGGGGCTTGGGGGGGGGCGCGAAGCGCCCCCACCAACTAGGTGTTGGGGTGGCGCGAAGCGCCACCCCAACAGCTAGTATTTATTATAATTATATATTTGCATATATATTAGCATATAAGGTATTCCAATTTGAGGACTCTCATCTAGGATTTGTAGGCCAAAACTTAAATATTTTGTTAGAGAGAGAGAGAGAGAAGGGCCTGTGCAGAGATGTGACTATTATAATATTTACGTTTTGATCAAATTTCTTACTTTTTCTGCTTCTTCTGCTTCTGTTCTAATCCTTTCTCTTTCTTCTTGTATTCTTGTCTTTTCAAGATCTAATGATTCTGCTAACCACTCTTGTGCTATTGAAACTAAAGTGAATATCATGACCATACCCAAATTATTTGAAGCCTAAAACAGAGAAAAATAGAATAAAGAGAAACGTTTGTAAAAAAGACCAAAGGGAAAATACAAAAAAAGACAATGGAGAAATAAAAAAAAAGAATATACACATTCAGAATCACAGCACTAGTGCTAAGATTATGCATTTCTTATATCACCACTATTAATTTTCTACTTTTACAAGCATAATTATTTTGTTGTATTGGAGACAGACTCTCAGATAAACCCCAGCGCTCCAATGAACATATATTGCTGCTATGAATAGATGCACAGAAAAAAATAACAACTAAAGAAACACCCAAGGTGTTTATTTGAAACCAGTAAATATATTGCATTTTTATTGTGCTTATATTATGTTGTGAATTTTCACTTTATCGCCATGTTCATTCGTTATTTTTTCTATGATATTCTGTCTGCAATTGTATTTACCATTGGTTACAAACAAATTCAATCCAATTAGAGATAAGACGGGTTACTTGGACTTGAGATCAAAATCCAGTACGTGCTATGAGCAGTTTCGAGGAAAGACAGAAAAAAGATAAGATTTTGAAATCAAGGTAGAGTAACTGTTATCAACAGGCTACTTTTTAATGAGAAATCTTTTTTTGGCATTTTAACTGTCAGTTATTAATAGATTATCGCCCATATTCAGCAATTTTCTAGGCTTTTTTAAGGTGGCCAGTAGATGATCACTATTAATATTAACTTTGGAGGTATTGATGGCGATATTGCGGACATGCAAAATCGAAATTTTATTAACCTCTACCCTACAAAACATCAATGTTTGAATTTAGTAGTGTTAGTGAAACTATTTTTATTTAAAATCGAAACCCATGCCGTTAGGTTGTGGTAACAAGTGCATTATCTTAAACTATATATATGGGAAATAAACAACAGTTATTCAATAAACAAGAATATTTGTGTAAAAACAGATGGCATGTCGGAACATTGTATTGTACTGGACTAGCAACGCTTATCGACTACTTGGGTCCTTGCGTCGGCCCAACAGTGTGTTGATACAGACAGGTTCAATCCCTGGGTCCCGTATTATCAAGATAAAGTCAAACCCACTAAGCCACTACAGGACGACATTTTAGAACATATATGCTGAATAAGGGAAATTCACTGGGACATCTAAATCCTTTCTAGCATAGAACCTACTTAGAGCACAGCCCTAACAGAGAGTTAAAATGGCCACTGTTGTACCCACCATCATAAACGTGAACAAAAGACGCTGCACATATTAAACAAAAAAATACTGGTACCACCAAAAGAGCATTGGAAACTTAAGTGCTTTAGCGCAAATATTAATAAACAAATTAATAAAATATATAAATTAAACACTAATAAATACATACACCACAATGGAGCATTACCCGGCAGAACAAGAAAAAAGATCAATTTCGTTGAGATTTTTTAAATTTCCTGGGAATAGGCATTCTCTTTCTTTTAAATTAGCTTTTATTGATTATAAATACTTAGTGCTAGTTCAGTGTGACGAAGAGCAATATAATGCTAAGATAAAAAGAGGTAATTGAGCAATTAAAATAATATTGTTGTATATATTTTTACAGTTATGCTGGGTAATGATAGATGACCTAGGCTGGTTTTCTTAGTGATAGATTATATTTAAGTTTCCTATTTTCTCAGCTTCAAATATTCTTTGTCTGCTATCAGAGTTAGTTATCATAAAGATGACCACTGGAGAAGATGTAGAAAGATTTATAAGATTCACATAAAGCCGCCAAAGTAGATTTAACAAATACTGCTGCTAACAGCTCACTGTAGCACCAAGCTGCCTGAGGCCGACGAAGCTCAGCACGCTCCCCCTACATCCCAGTCGGTTCCTCTTTGCTCCCTCCCAGGAAGTTCCCATGTTCCTTGAATTTTTCCTTACAACATCCTGCCAACCCAACTGAGGACGACCTGCTTTTCGTTTAGCCCTAGACACCTAATCGAAAAGGACAATGTTCGACAATCTGTCATCCTTCCTCTGTATAACAAGAGACATATAATATACATATTTTAATTTAAAGATCGAACTTGTTGATACTCATTACAGGATCATAAGTTAAGGAACACAATTTCACAACTTACCTCATCTTGGAGCTTTTCTTTTAATTCTTCTTTCTTTAAATCATCAAAAAAGGGGTCGTCTTCCTCTGCCCAAATATCTACTAGTGGTGGTTCTTCTGGATATCTAAAAAACTAAAAGTTAGAAATAAACTTAAAATAGAAAGAAAAAAAAAAAACTAAGGAGTCATATTTTATGCAATTTGTGTTAAATATGGAGTTTTTTTTTCCAAATATGGAGAACATTTGTTCATAAGAAAAACAAAATACAAAACAAAACAGCATGCTCATGAATCTAGGGCAGTCCAGTACTACAGCACAAAGTATATAAACTGGTTTTACAATAACAAAGGAAAAAAGACAGCTTTATTGGAACAAACAAGGTCTTATCCCAAAGGATTCCGTCTGCTGTATGTATACCTGTATTCAGCTATTGTATAAATAAACGTTTTTACACAAACAACTGTGTTGGAATCAAACAATTTGTGGTAACGAACTGTAGTAAGGAGCAACCCGGCTCAATAGTAACCCAAACTCTAAAACACGGAATTTTGATATCAATAGTTACATGAAAAGAATCATATTTTTATGCTGATTCTAAATATATAAGTTTCATCAAGTTTAGTCTTACCCGTCAAAAGTTAAGAGCCTGAGAAAATTTGCTTTATTTTAGGAAATAGGGGGAAACATCCCCTAAAAGTCATAGAATCTTAACAGCATATAAGAGAACTCTACTGAAGAAGTTTCAAACTCTACTGTAGAGTTTTGTATTTTTTTTACCAGAAGACAGATCAGGGAAGCGTGTTTATTATTATTTTTTCTCCGGGGTGATTGTATCAACCCAGTGATGGACCAGAGGGGCGGGGGTGGGTCGGGTGTATGTGGGAGAATCTTTCGATGGAGGAATTTATCATGAGGGAAGAGAAATTCCATGAAGGGGGCGCAGGATTTTCTAGCATTATTTAAAAAAAACAATGAGAAAATAAATAAAAAAAAACAGTTTTTTCAACTGGAAATAAGGAGCAGCATTAAAACTTAAAACGAACAGAAATTATTCCGTATATGGAAGGGATTGTCCCCTCCTCAACGCCTCGCTCTTTACGGTAAAGTGTTTTATTGTTTTAAAAACTGGAGTTGTGAGAAAGAGTCAAACTTTAGCGTAAAGAGCGGGGCGTTGAGGAGGGGACAACCCCTTCCATACGCGGAATAGTTTCTGTTGATTTTAAGTTTTAATGTCGCTCCTTACTTGCAGTTAGAAAAACTTTTTTTATTTAATACCAGTCAAAGACTCACTAGCTTAGAAAGACCATCTAAGAAACACAAGACAATCAACTGTCATGCCAGGAATTGCTTGTCAAATGATTGTCCCTGAGAATCCCCCCCCCTCTCTTTAAACACTGACAATAGGAATGCAATGAAAATGAAATACTTTTACGCAAATTTTATATGTCGCTTGATAACTAAAAAGTAATATCCTCTTATTATGGCTCTTATTTATATCTCTTATATCTTCTTAGGAGGATATTTTATTCTCTTCTTAATGTCCCCTCTTAAATGCTTTGCTCTTTATACTAAAGTATGTCTTCGTATCCCAATCCTTTACGAACAACAAGTGAAACACAAGGTTAGTCAAATTGGAATAAGAAGCTTTTTGAAAATTCTAAATAACGGTTAGCGTGTAGAGCGAGGTATTGTGGAGGGGGTATCCTCCTTATGGTTCTACGCGTGGGGTGAGTCGTGCCCACGCAGACCTTGGGAAGAGGACATTGAAAAGTTGTGCAAGTTGCCCATTGTTTACACAGAGGTTTAGTTATTGGGAAAGGGGGATATATTTGACCTTGGATTACCAAAAAGGCTAAGGGTATTAAGTTAAAATTTTCAGGGAACGTTTATTAGCATTAAAGACCACAGCAAATACATGGTTTTATATAAAAAATCTTGTTAAACAACCATAGTAATATCCTATTATTTTTTCATGAGTATAATTCTTCCGTGGGTCCTCTGGCTTAACCATAAACCAAAGTAAATAGCTTACAATCGAACAAAAAAAGAACCATTGGAATATTCCTCAGATCTTACTATTCTACTTATGAAGATACACAGATTCAATTATATTTGACTATCTAAGAGATGAGACATCATCAGCTAACCATGGATGTTGCATTAAACTCTCTTTAGTGGTGAATCTTTATAGTGTTCTTTATAGTTAGAAATAATGAGTTTTAAAGGAAAAGCATCAACCCCAAGAGAAACGGAAATCGAATGAAGCAAGCAAAGAGCTTTAAGCCCAAACTGATAGACTATTCAACTGTATAGACTGACAGGTATCTCAGTTCATTTGATTCATATTTCACAAAGCATTTGAAGATGCTTTTTTTCCCTTTGTTTTTTACTTGCAATGACACTATATTGGCCAATTTTTTATTTGATATTCATTAATTATCATTTTGACTTAGTCTACTCATGTGTTTTAACTATTATTTAACACCTATGTTTTATATTGATGTTCATGCGTTAGATAACTACATATCCTAGATAATAAAGATATATTCTATTCTACATTGTCATGCTTTCTTGGTGTCAAGTGTATCAAATGTGGGATTTGATACATCAAACATATCTGACAAGCCTTAATATGTAAATAAGATAACTTACACATAGAATAAACATATAATAATCAGCATTACATTCCAAGTACAAATGAGCAAAATAAGTGACGTTATTGAGGTTTTTCTTTTAATTGGGAAATTTACATCCCTTAAATTTCACTAAAACTTTTGAAATCCCCTAAGAAGTGTCACCTCACGCTGTTTAGCTTATATACAAGCAGCTTAGTGTTTAGGCAAGGAGGGAGCATTAGAAGTCTAGAATTTCTTCCTTGACTCAACCTTCAGGGAACTCCAGTTCTACTAGCCTTGACATACACATTAATTTGAAATACAACAGCCTTAAATCTTCTTTAAATGGGAATTAGTAGAACATAAAACAAATACTTACTTTTTTGTATATGTGAATATCAGGAAGCAAGTTGGGTCTGTAGAAAATTCAAGGTCTGTTGAAGATGCACATAATCTGATTTTGAATTTGTAAAATGGGGAGTCTTCCACAACTGAAATTAAGACAAGTTGAAAAATTGTCAATTATTATCGTAATTGTCATAATTGTCTGTTAAAATAATATTATATTCATCTTAGCAGCCTTGCAAAGTACCAAAGTTAGGCTAATAGGGAGGTAGTAGCTAGCTAAGTTGTTTTGTCCCTTCTTAAAAATGGGTAAGTTTCCAGTCACTAAGAGGGACTTTTGAAGTCAAATGTAATCTAGAATGGACTAACACTATGTTTTACTATAAATTGGGTTCTTTCTTTGAGTAATCATGAGCAAATATTATCTGACCCACCAGCCTTGCTCTCACCAAGCTTCTTGATTATTTTGAGGGGATTTACAGTGGTTATAACTAAGAAAGACATAGATGTAGGAATCAGAGGTGATATTATTGCAGGAGAAAGATTGGGCCATGGCTTAGTTGAGCAATTTGTGCTGAAGCTATCATTCAGCATGTCAGCGATGTCTTTAGGATTGGTTACCTTAGTTCTGTCCTCTTCGCTGAGGTGAGAAATGCACCTCCTTGAAGGGTTTGTGGAGGTGACATACAAACGTTTTTGAACTATTTTTGATTCAGCAGCATTCAACCCTTCATGCTCTTTTACTACCTTTCTGGTTAAGTTTCTCAATTTCTTTTGGAGTTTTTTTTTTTGTATTTTTTTTTTTTAAAAGACTGTCACATTTCAGACTTTCTCCATGCTTTTTCTCTTCTAGATCCTTTCATTACATTGTGCAGCAAGTGGGGTAGGATCTTAGGAGTCACTGACCAATATTCTTTTGTGCACCTCTTTTCTGCATTAATCAGAGTTCTTTTGAAATTGTTCCAGCTTGTTTCAATATTATCAGAACATTTGTAAGTCTTTTTGTCCTTACTATTTACTTTGAGGTTAACTTGTATTTCAGTTAAAATACAGATGTGGTCAGTACTACCAGCCATAGTTTTGTGGGATTCTGAGACAATGTCTGTATGACTAAATATCTTGAACTGAATATTATGCTGCGAATCGCAAAGAGAAGAAATCAAGCACTGCTATGCCTAGGCCACAAATTGTGTGTCGACACTGTCATTGAATTGTGTCTTTCTGTAGTTAGGTATCTCAGTGTGCTATATTCTGGGAATCTTTCTTAAGCAGACTCTATACGTGCATTATTTTTTTTCAGCATAAGTAAAATTGGTACAATTAGAAACTCACGAAAAAGAAGAATTAAATAAAAAAAAATATTTTAAGACAAGAAGTAACTGAGTAGAATTTTATTTAGTTTTCCAACATTGTAAATCCATGAAAAAAGTATAGCATCTGTCTGAAACTGTCGTTTTTGCAAATTTTTCCCTATGCAAGTTTTAAGTCTTAGAAATAGGAAAGGAGTGGATATAAGAGCTTGAACTGATCTTCTTGAGACATAACTAAGGTTCTAAAATTATATAGCCTACCATTCCATTCCCTAATTTACGATTTGTTCAAACATAAGATCTTTGCTCTGATAATGCACCATCACATCCCACCCCTGATCCACCAACGTATAGCCATATGCTACATAAAAAAAATTAATAAAAATAAAAGAATACAGTAGGCCCAAGCTAGGTTATTAATAATATTCTTAGTTTATGATGTGCAGCAAGTTTGTATTAATATGATTTCTAGGCTCCCTCTATTTTTATGCACATTTATTTAAAAATCTTTAAAAATGATGTAATGGATATAAGTTTGTTTACAATGCGATAATAGTGTTGGCAAGTTGAGAATACAAAAGTAGTCCTACCTGATAATCAGTGGAGTGATTTCGTCAAAATCCTGGGGGTGGGGTGCAAAGTTGGAACTAATTCTCCAAAATCAAGTGAAAATTACAGTGAAAAATGAGCCATATACTGCCATAATGGCAAAGTTATACTAAAGGTTGATCAGGTGGACAGCTTCACTTACCTTGGTAGTATTATTAGTAAAGATGGTGGGAGCAGTAAAGATCTTAAAAGTAGAATAGCCAAGGCTCAGGGTGTTTTTTACAGAAAAAAAAAGTTGACAGACTATATTTTAAACAATAGGCTGTATGAAAAGTGTGGTTCAATCTTGCTTTCTAGGGCTATAACGAGAGAAAGGTTGATATGGATAAGGCACTACTGAGGTAGGGACAAGGTGAAAAAACTACTCAATGTCTTTTTTATGCTCTTTCCAGAAACAATAATTATTTCACTTGTAAATATAATTAAAAACCCTTTAGTATACCCTGAAGTGACACCTTATTCATTATTTTTGGCACAAGAAATGATTGAAAATATACTGAACAGCTATAGACGATTTTTTTTTAAATCGTATATTTAATAGATACTGATTAGATTAGCAAAAACCAACCAAACACTAACTATTAGACTAATAAATCTTGAAGAATCACCATTTAGGACAATATCCAATGGTGGTTTATTTTCTTGTGAACAAGTTTTTGACTACATAGCATACTCTGTGCTGCTATACTATGTGTTTAGTATTAGACTAAACTATATGCTGCCTGGCAGCAAAATTTACGAATTAAAAATGGTCATATAGTGGTAAAAACAGGCAAAACTGAGAGCCATTACCCCAGACAACAGAATGGAGCTTTAAACACATGTTGCCTACCTGTCATGGTGTAAATCAAGGGAAAGTATTGGAAATTAGTGTTATACCAAAAGAAAGCCAGAATGAAAATGTTACAGTGGGAACAGCTCAATTAACTGATGTGGTGAAGTGCTTTATACAAACTGCAATGTGACTGTCCCAAAACTCCCTGAATTTAGTCAGTGTGAATCAGAATTGGATTTATCAGTTTTTGTCCCTAGAAAAGATCAGAGAAGTTAGAGTGAGCAGCACTGATACAACAGAATCAGTGATTCTGTTGTATACAAATGCAGATTGTCTATCTTCAAAATGGAATGAGTTTGTTGTACTTGTTCAAAGTCAAAAACCCAATATAATAGCTGTGACTGAAGTTCTACCAAAAAACTGTGTTGACCCCTTTGTTCATTTTTAGCAATTAAATGGTTATGATATAATATAAAATACAAATTATGGATGAGGAGTCTGCGTTTATGTTTGTTCTTCCCTGGGATTAAACAAGAAGAAGTTGATTTTGAATTTAAGAATCAAGGGCATGAGCTTGTTAGTTTAGAGCTGAGACATTCACGTTTTTCTCACAATCTTCACGTTGTATTTATTCATTGTAACCCTTCAAATAGTGTTGAGTGTTTAAAAGACGAGAGCATACTCAATTACCTTTCTTCAGTTTCATGAAAAATTATGGTTGTTGGTGACTTTAGTGCTCCAGGTATTGATTAGTTATCACATAGTAAAACACAGTCTGATATGAATTTTGGGCAAAGGTCAGTTCAAACACTAGATGATAGTTTTCTTTATTAACATATTATTGAGCCTACTAGGTTCTGGATTGAATCAAATCCATCTATTTTAGACCTTGTAATAACTAAACACCCATCTGACCTAGACAACCTTGAATTTTCGCCCCCTATAGGCAAAAGTTATTACATTAATTATAATAGTAATTTATTTGTGACCCACTTGAAACAGCGGAGTAGAAAACAAACACACAGAAAAAAAAGATATTTTTTTTAGACATTGAATTGTCTTTATGTTTTAATGTGAATATCATGTTAAATCCTAAATAAATATTGTTTTATAACTATTCTAGAGGTAGGTATGATGAATTTAGATAGTTTTTACATTCTACTGATGTTGGTTAAGGATGATAAGTCCTGGTGTGCTTATAAGAGAGCAAGAAATATTGCAACAATCTCTCTGTTATCACACACTGAGTCAGTAGAGTTGTCTATCATTGATTCCCTGAAGAGCTATCCAAAGAGGTACTGGAAGCATGTAAAATAGCGAAAACAATGATCAATCACATTCATCTATTATCTTCAATGATTTAGCCACTGGTCAATCTGTTGATGACAGGGGGAAAGCAGCTATTTTTAGTGAAACTTTTTCATAAATTTTTTTAATATCCTTCTGCTCATGTGCAACCTAATCCCATGCTGGTAGCTCATTTACTGCAAAATTAGTTCAAGTTTGATTATTCAGACATTGTACCTGAACATGTTGAAAAGATTATGCAGAAGCTTTCTGTTGATAAAGTCCCTGATATTGATGGTGTTTCAAATGCTGTCATGCATGAAGTGGCTTCTTGCTTAGCCAGTCCTCTTGCTTCTCTATTTAACCTCTGTTTAGATTATGGTGAATTCTCTGTTGCATGGAAAAAGGCAGTGATAAATGTCTTCATAAGTGTGAACTGAGGTCAGATTTCAGTAACTATTGACCTATTTCAAATACTTGAATTTTTTCTAGGATTATGGAAAAAGTAATTACTAATTGGGTCCAAAATTATTTTTAAGAAAATAACCTGTGGCATATAGCACAACATGGTCTTAGGAAAAATAGGTTTTGCAATACTCAGCTAATGGAAGTTATCAATGATTTTCAAATGATGGCTAACTTAGACCAAAGTTTGATAGTGTTTATGTTAATTTTTGTATGATATTTG
The DNA here is from genome assembly GCF_032884065.1 of Artemia franciscana. Lineage (NCBI taxonomy): Eukaryota > Metazoa > Arthropoda > Branchiopoda > Anostraca > Artemiidae > Artemia > Artemia franciscana. The sequence continues at coordinate 17,947,894 of NC_088866.1, forward strand.
ACAAGGTATCAATACCTCTACTGTTGAAAAAATGCCAAAATTAAGGGATTCGATTGAAAACTCTGCCTGAATTACAATAGGTCACATAATGTTAGGATAGTTGCTTGGGATCAGTTTGTTTTATATATTTACAAGGGATTTGCCACAGTTAATTCAACATAGTGAAAGCAAAATGTTTCTAGATGATGTGAAGCTTTATAGATGAATATCTTCCCCAGCAGACATGGCTTTTTTACAGGATGATTTAAATGTGTTGTCCAATTGTTGTAATTTAAATTCAATAATTATTAATCAGGGAAAATGCCATGATGTGAATTATCTACTGAATGCAGTAGAATACGAGTATTCTATTGGTGATTTAGTGATGTGTTCTGTTGATTCCATTAAGGACCTTGGAATTGTTTTTGTTAATATATTCAATTGAGGTTTGATAAACAGGTATTAAATGAATCACACAAAGCAAACTACAGTCTGCTTTGCATCAAAAGAAGGTTTGAACTGTGAAGTTTACAGTGCTGTATGAGACAATGATGCTACCAATAGTTGAATGCTGGACATCTGTGTGGTATCCAACAAGAAAAATCTGATTCACAACATATTGAAAAAGTGCAAAATGAGCATCAAAACTTGTTCCTTATTTGAAGTACTTGCCCTGTGAGTGTAGATTAGGATGTATGAACTTACCATCTCAGGAGGGACATATTGGACTTAGTTAATTATTTTTGAATTATTGAAGGTATTGATAATTTATCTTTTAGTGATTTCTTTTAGTTTAGCCATAATTTACCCACACACCAGAACTAATTAAAATTGTGTCAGAAAAGGGTTTTAGGGAAGGTTGGACATGGTTTTTTGCAAATCAACAGCTTTGGTTCGAACCTTATTTTATGAAGGGCAGCATATAAAACCATAATATATATGACATCTGTACAATTTGTTTTACTCAGTGCCCCTAAAATGTGTTTCATGAATTCGTTTCTTGGTATATTCTGGTGTATTTGCTTATTTTTGTAATGTGTGCAGCCTATGAAATTTATTTGTTACTATAATAGCAATCAATATCCAATAGGAAAATAATTTCAGATCTGTTGGATGTTGAAAAGCCTACTATTTTTAAATAATTTATGAATGCATATACCAATTAAAGTAAACATGATAATGTTAACAACCAGACAAGAAGATTATCATCATGGAGCACTAAATTGATGGGAATCTTTAACATGTGCTAAGCTACAATCTAAGACAGGCTTGTCTATTAAAACCATGCTGTTGCTGACCTATTACCTTAATTTGCACTTTTGAGCAAATTAGTTGCAAAAACTATGATGATAGTGATAGATGTGTTAAGGTCAAGCAACATCAGGACTAGAGAGTGCAGGAGAGATGCAATTCAAGCCCACTCGGCAATGGTGATCACATGGTAGGTGTAGTTCAAGAACCATTCTCCACACCTTAGGGTTGGCACCATTGCACATCAGCAACTTTGGATTGAACATGTGAGATGGTTTGGTATGATGAGCTGCATCACCCTCCAAGCTGACTCTCTATTGTCTTCCAAGAGTATTATGGTATTGAGGGCTAGGAGGGGTTTTCCCACTGGAATCTCCATGTTTTGGCCTTCCATTTCTTGTTGAGCTTCTTTTTGAATTTCTCAGGCGAGGTTGCAGAAATTATCTCTTGGCTTAGTTGGTTCCGATTGTTCCCACTTGCTGGCTGAAAAAAATTTGTCAGATCTTGGTGTTAATGGTGGAATTGAACAGCTTTTTGGAAAGTCATTGTGTTTGTCTTTGGTGGCGAATATGGTCTGCTTGATGGAGGTACCTGTAGCTGAGCATCATGTCCTTATGCCTACACTGAAAAACAAGTGTTGGGAGGTTAGCAGATTGTGAAGAAAATAACCAACAGACTTGTCAGGAAAATATTTGTTGACTACACATCTATTAGAGCTGATTTAACTAATATTAATTAGGATATCCTTGAAGGACCTGTGGAAGACAAATGGAACATCTTCAAAGCCCTTCTTCTAAATGCAGAGGAACAGTACACATTGGTTAAGATGATCCCCAAACCTAAGACCCTACCATACATGACCAGAGAAATAAGGAAAGAGAGGAACCAAAAATCCAGCTACTGGAAAAAGTACATAGCTAACTATGCTAAGTTTGCTACTGTGTGTAACAAATTGTGCCACCTGACTAAGCAACTGCATCTGGACTTTGAGTCCAAACCTGCAGATGACTGCAAACATAACCCCAAGAAATTCTGGAACTACATCTCAAGCAAAGATCATAACTGCCACAACATCAAATGTATGGCAAGGGAAGGCAATAATGAAGTTATCAATCTTGGAGAAATTGCAGAGCTTCTGAACCAACAGTTCACATCTGTCTTTACATCCAAACCAGATGGCCAACTACCACCAGTGCCTCTATCCAACACCACCAGTCAAATGACCAAAATAATTGTAGATAAAGCCACCATACTAAAGTGACTTTCAAACCTTGATCCCAACAAATCTGCTGGACCAGACAACATCCATCTGAGGTTACTGAAAGAAGTTGCAAGCATGATCACTGCACACCTTACAAACATTTTCCAGTCTAAACTTAATCCCAGCACTATTCTATCTGACTGGAAAGAGGCACATGTTGCACCCAATTTCAAGAAAGGGGACAAATCCAGAGCAGAGAATTACAGTCCAAACAGCCCAACATCCACAGTTGCAAAGCTACTTGAGAGAATTGTGAATGATGCAATCCACAAACATCTAACAACCCACATGATACTTTCTGACAACCAACATGGATTCTATCACAATGGGTTAGTGGAAACCAATCTAATTGAAACCTACAACATCATCACCAAGCTCCTCAATGTTGGTATACCTGTTGACCTGATTCTCCTTAATCTAGCCAAAGTATTTGATAAGGTTCCCCATAGAAGGCTCTGCATCAAGCTTCTCTCTGAAGGCCTGAACCAGACAAGGGTCAATTAGATCATGTGTTTTCTCACAAAACACACACAAAGGGTCAGACTGTTTGGATCAGGCACACAGAAGATATACTCCAAACCTTTTGATGTCATCAGGGGTGTCCCACAAGGTACAGTCCTTGGACTAACCCTCTTCTTGATTTACATCAATGACTTAGTCACCAGGGTCAGCAACAATATTACACTATTTGCCAATGATTCCAAGCTCTTCAGTCTAGCAGACAGCACAAGCCTCCAAGTCAGTCTCAACCATATCCATGAGTGGCTACTGTCATTCAACATCAACAAATGCTGTGTCTTGCACTTTGGAACAAAGAATGAAAACACAGTGTACTCAATGTGGGATCTTGACAAGCAAACACAGATTGATCTTCAAACCCAAAACAAAGAAACGGGCTTGGGTGTACTCACTGATAATCAGCTCAAGTTTCACTCCTACATAAGGAATGTGGTTTCCAAATCTAACACAGGACTTGACCTACTCAAGAGATCTATTATATGCAGATCTCTCAAAGTCTTTCTTAGACTTCATAAAGCCATCATAAGACCCAACCCTAACTTTGGAAACTGTATAGCCACTCCCCAATACAAAAGCAATACAAGACTTCTTGAGGATGTACAGAGATGTGCCACCAAGGTAGATGGGCTGAAAGACCTCTTCTACAATGAAAGACTATAAAAAACAAAACTACCTACACTGGTGTACTGCTGCAGACAAGGTGATATGCTGCTTACCCACAAACTCTCTAACAACACATCTAGTCTCCTCAACCTGAACAAGCCTTGCCAATCCCATACAAGAGGCCATTCAAAGAAACTTTCTAGGTAAAATTATAGCAGTTCATATAACTGGCTTACCAATAAAGTGAACATATCACTTGATGCCTTTTTTATTCTCTTTACAAATATAATAATTGCTTCTACCTTAAATTCAAATTTAAGCACTTTTTAACCTAATATAACCTTATTATAAACAATTTTAGCACTTGAGAAAATGTAGCATTATTTTTTCAAAAATGATGGAAAAGATGGCACTGAGAAAACACAGTATTATTTTGTGGAAAACAAGCAATAGGTAACACCTTAATTAAAATTTGTCATTGGCTTAAATTTAAATTTGAGGTAAAAGCAATTATTATTTTTATAAAGAACATAAAAAAGGCATCAAGTGGTATGTTCACTTTATTGGTAAGTCAGTTATATGAACTACCATAATTTTTTGAAAATTTGTCATTTTAAGAGCCAGTTATACAAACTGCTATAATTTTACAACTTTCTAAATGCCGTGTGAACACAAGATTGTGTCAAAACTTCTTTTTTGTAAGAGTTGTCAACAACTGGAATTCCCTCTCCAAGTCTGTAATGTCAGCAACTTCACCTGTAACTTTCAAGAAGTCACTGGTTAACAAGTGGTCATGCAGGAGCTGGACATACTGCTGGTATGATCCAGATCAGTAACAGGTGTCAGCCATCATCACTCATAGAGCACCACAGATCCATTGGACCTTATTGCTCTGGAGTGAATTGAGGTAATTTGTCAGCATAAATTAAAAATATGGTGTCTGTTTTGATAAGTAATTAGGCTAAAAAAAAAGAAACATATTTAATATTTCTAATTTATAAAATAAATATCAAGCAATAAAAGTCATATTTTTCAAATCAGAGGAAAATTAGCACTTTGTAAAATAACTAAGTAAATAAAACTGAAACACTGAAAGGATATCATCTCAAATTATTTGAGCCTACCTTAAATTGCAGCTAGGAGCAATCTTAAATCTAGTTAGGAGATATACATGCTGAAATAGGAAAATTGGCATTTCTAAAAAAAAGTGGTCCTTGTAGGTAAGTCAATAAATTAATAATTTCAAGCATTTGACCTTAAATAATTTTAATAAGAACCATATTGATGCATAGCCTAGATTTTAGCAATTCATTGATACATTCAATTCTTATTTGGCAACAAGGTGTTAGGGTTTTAGTTTTACATAATTTTCCTCAATTGGATACTGGTTTTTACCCTAACTCTTTTTACTAGCCCATAGTATTACCTTTAGAAGAAGCACTCTCCTAAACTAATACTATTCATAGGCTCCCCTTTTGTTGATAATGTGTTTATTTCTGCAAAGAATTCTTTAACCAAGATTCCTGAAAGTCCTTGTCATATTGTCTACATATAGGCTAGGCAACCAGCCCAGTCTACTTTTGCGACAGTTCATTTAATTGTAGCCCTAATCAAGACAAACCTATAAAATCTGTATTGTATATTGACTCCAAGGCTTCAATTTCACCCTCTTGATCTTCTTTGTAACTCATTTCTACTAATAGGATAACTTAGATTTCAGGTAGGGCTGCTTTTCACACTAGACAAGCTACATTTATCTATATAGGCAGTAATGATTGAAGTATTAACAACAAATAATAGGTAGCGATAAAATTATTGCCCACGGCTTTTCTGGTTTCAGACTTTATGGTCCGTTCAGACTTATGGGAAAACCAACGAGAAAAACAGATTGGTACTAGACAGTACTTGAGGAAAACCGTTCAAACAATTTTTCCTAAGAAGCACAGAAAACATGCACTTGACAGGTCAAGTCTCTAAGCCAAAGGTATTTCTTGCCAAGTCTCTTCCTCCTTCGTGTGAATTATATACAAAGAATAACTTATGTTGGATGAAAACTGATGGTTCCAGATAAGAACCACCAAATCTCGAACTTTCGCATGCTTGACAGTGCACTTGCTTTTCATTTTTAAGAATTATTGCTCATTTCTGCGTGACGATACACGAAAAGCCGATTGGTGCCATAGGGAGACTAGAAAACATCCCTAACCTCCCTCAGTACTATGGGAAAAACCAATCGGTCTTTTAGCGTGTCCCCATGCGTGAGATTGGGCTACTAGCCAGAGCATACTCACAATAAAAGAAAAGGGTTTTCTTTGCAAACTGGAGACAAATATGGAAGTCAAACAAATTTGAAACAGTAACCTCTATTGAATGTAGATTCAGTACATGTGAAACCGGAAAAATCAACAATAATGATTTCATATTTTTGCGCAGGACAGGTTGATAACTTTGACAAAATTTCTGGAATTTCAAGGATATTGTCGCTGCTTGGATTTTTTTTAAGATACAGGAAGAGTTTCATTTCTGCATTTGTAAACATTATTAATCATTAAATGCGTTGTATTGACTCAGTTTTTTAGTTGATTGTCGGTTTTTTTTAATCTGCCAAGTGTCTGTCTGACACTGTTGTCTGTGTTTTTCCCTTTATATTTATTTGACAAGTTTTATCTGACTGTAATACCTGACGTAAAGCGCTAATTCAGCGTCATGCGCTGTGAAAGTCGTTTTAAAGTGAAAATATATCTCTCTCTCCATTCCCATTTGAGGTGTGGCGCCCCTCGATGATATTATAGGTTAGTCAACGACACAGCATTTACGCAGGATTCTGATTTATGGATAGTTCTTCTGGGCTTGGTCTGTTTTGGCGGTCATTTTGGAGCTGTAAAACCTCTTCCTAGCTAATTTATCCACTAAGGCATGCCTCCCGATAGTAGCATAATATTTGTAGGTAAGAATATATAATGAGTTTGAGGTAATAGACTTGAGATCGGCTACACAGAATTTCGACTCTTGTTGATTAAAGAGCCTCGCCGAATGCTGAAAACCCTGTTGTGACGAAAATGGGCCCAGGATTTCCCAGAGCCTCCGTTCAGCTGGAGGTCCCAGGGACTTCTTGCTGTCCAGTTTTTAGCCGGCTTCAGCACTTTCGTGTAGACTTGAGAAGATGTGTTGCTCCAAGTCCTACACTGGTATCTGGGACCATTGCCTTTCTTGTGGCCAAAACAATTTCGATAATTTAAAAAAAACATAAAAATCAAAACTTGCAATGTTACGACGTTAAAAAATAACTAACCGTATAAACATTTTGACTGACGCATTCAGACGAAAAGAATTGGACTTATTAGGAGTTTCAGAAACTCGTATTCCAGGAGGAAAACATGAATTTAGGTGACATACGAATTTATTTACTCAGGCAGAAAGGATGGGTTACATAGACAGGAAGTATGGCTTATGATGAATAAGGAAGCTGCTAAGTCTTGTTTAGGCTGGGAAGGTATTAAAAATACTAATTGATCATCTTATGATTAAAAAGTTCAGGGTATCAGTTATAGTATTATATATGCCCCTGTAGAACCGACTGACGGAGATGCTAGAAACTCGGATGAATTTTATTTACAGTAACAGGAGCAAATAACAGGGTCCAAGGCAGAAACATGGTGCCTTTATTATGAAATTTTAAAGCCAAGGTCGGTAGAGATACAGATAAGTGGTATCCTAGCCTAAGTAAATTTGGTATAGGAAAGGCAAACAGTAATGGCTAAAGACTGCTGAAATTTTGTAGGTGTAACAGTCTAGTTACAATCAATACAGTGTTTGGTCATAAAATGGCCCATAAGCTAACGTCTTATTAACGTGATGGTAAGACAGAAAACCTCATTGATTTTGCTATTGTGAACCGAAGACTGGCAGGACAAAATACTAGGGTGTATAGTAGTGCCGTTATTGATGTTAAAAGTAAAGATCACCATCTAATAGTGTCTGAGTGATAGATCATATGAAAATAAGAGGAATGTAAAGAAAGTGGAGAAAGCGTTGAAATATGAGCTAAGAAGGTGTAAAGCGGAGGCCACAGATAAATTTGCCAAGGATCTGGAAGATACAGCTAGACGGCATAATAGTAAAATATTGCACTGGTATGTTAATAAATTGAGAAGAGTCAATCCGGACTTGTCCCAATCAATGATAGGAACAGGGCTTCAATTAGTGATAAGTAAAGAACTAAAGAGGGATGGGCAGAACATTTTGAAAAAGTGCTAAACCGAGACAGAGTTCCAGAAAAAGATATAGGGGAGAATAAAAAGGTTTGTCATACCTCGGATGCAAAAGAAGATTTATTCTGTGAGGAAGAATGAACGGAAGAATTAAAAGGATTAAAGTATAACAAGACCGCAGATGCTGTGTTAAAGAAGTTTCTAAAATATGGTGGCTCTGAGATTAGAAATATGCTACTGAGGATTATGATAATGGTTTTGGAAAAAGGGCAAGTACCTAGTGATTTTAGGAAAACACTAATTAAACCACTGTATAAGAAAGGTAATAAGAGTGAGTGTGGTAATTGAACGCCTTTGGTCCTCAGTTTTATAGATTATGAGCAAGCGTTCTATGAGCAAGCAAATATTGTACTGGTTTTGTTAATAAATTGAGATGAGTCAATCCGGACTTGTCCCAATCAATGATAGGAACAGGGCTTCGGTTTTGTTGATAGAAGAACTTTAGAAAAGGTACTACCCTTGTATGGTATACATGACAAATACATTAAAGTGGTTAGTGCTATTTATGAGAATAACACTGCTACGATTAAGATAGTAAATGAGGTGAACAGCTGGTTTCGTATTAAATCAGGAGTTAAGCAGGGTTGTTTTTATCCCCGTTTATATGGATCATTTTGATGGATTTTGTCTTAAATAACACAGTAAAGGCAATGGGAGAACACGACGTCAAATGGGGAGGAAAAAGTTCCCTGGACTTTAATTATGCTGATGATTTAAGCATCCTAGACGAAAGTGTGAGCAAAATGAATGAACTTTTAGAGGTTTTGCAAGTTCAGCGTGCTAGAGTAGGTCTGAAAATTAGTGTTAAGAATACTAAGTCACTAAGGCTAGGAATAAATAAAGATAAAAAAGTGACTTTGGGCAACAAAAATATTGATCAGGTGGACAGCTTCGCTTACCTTGGTAGCATTATTAGCGAAGACGGTGGGAGCAGTGAAGATGTTAAAAGTAGAATAGCCAAGGCTTAGGTTTTTTTTTTCGTAGCTGAAACAGGGTTGGAAGAAAAGGAAGTTAGGTCTACAAACCAAAATTAAGATACTGGAAGCTTTAGTAATGACAGTGGTCAAATATGGAAAAGCGGATGAAGATTTGCTAGATATTTTCCAGAGAGATGGCCTACGGATTTTTCTGGGTACCCGGATAACTGACCGTATTTCAAATAGTAGGCTGTACGGAAAGTGCGATTCAACTCCACTTATTAGGGCTATAATGAGAGAAAGGTTAGGATGGCTTGGGCACGTTCTGCGGATGAAGGATGACGGATTGCCCAAGAATGTACTTTTCGACCAATCGTCAAGGGCTAAACGGAAAGAAGTTGCCAACGGCCGGGGTGGGAGGATGTAATTAAGAAAGATTTATGGGAAATGGGAAATTCCTGGAAGGATGTAAAGAGGAAGTCTTTGAATAGATTGAGATGGAGGAGGAGAGTGCGTAGTTGTGTTGGCCTCAGGCGGTTTGGTGCTACGGTGAGTTGTTAGTAGTAGTAGTAGTAGTTAGTAGATTTGCCCAAACCTTTAATGTGTTTCTAAAATACAGAAACATATTACATATTACAACATATATAAAAAATTAGATATATTTTTTTTACTTGAGCTGTTCACATACACTTTTAGTGCCTGTATAATAAGCAAGAAGATACATTGCTAAATTTTAGTTAGATAAAACAGCAGAAAAGGCAAAAAAGAAAAACTTATATCTAAAGAAAAACCCTTATGCAGCTGGCAGTAAGACTTTTTCTACTGTTTTTGACGCTGTCTAAAATTTCCTTTATTTTACGTATTATTTCCCTTTTTTTCTGTTGCAGATAAAAAAAAAGAAAAAAAAGGAAAGAAAAATGAACTCAAAATATTCTGTGTTTATTTGCATGGATGTTTTAATATCTATTAGAAGTTATTTGCCTGTTTACATTGTTGATCAGTTACTTTTTATGACGCTAGCATCTTTTTCCATGATAATATTTATGTATACACGATAATTTGAGTGGCTCAGAATAGAGTATGCATTCGGCATAAATGTTTTTATTCGGATACAAACTAAAAAAAAAAAAAAAAAATACCTGCTACAGAGTAAGCTACAGAAGAACTTGCTACAGAGTAAAATGTGGAGTATAAAAAAAACTCTCGGCGTAAATACTTTAATATCACCTAAATGTTGTACGAGTTAGTAGTTTTATAGTTATTTTCCAATCTGGATTCCAGCCATTGGTTTTTTAGATTTTGTACCCAGCGCCAATGTATTTATAGAAAAAATAACTTTTTGCTAAGACAGTTTTTGAACGCTTTCCTACCGATTTAGGCTGACACTGACACGGCAATTACAGCCTAGTTTGCAATAGAGTATCTGATCCACAACTACTGGCAACAAACTAGGCTACAGAGTATACATCTGTATACCTGTAGGCTACACCTGTATGTCTTGATTTGAAAGATGAAAGGTTAGCATTTATTTGCTTGTGGGTACACGAGAATGGATAACTGAGAAGTCATCAGTTAAGAAAAATAGCTATTTTTGTTAATGTGCAAACATAATTTTTATTTTTACAGTTTTCCTATTTTAAATTTTAATATTTATTAATTATTCGTATTTTATATTTGATTTATATGCTGATTTTTTACCCACGTTTGCTTTTTAAAATTTGACGTCCTGTATTATCAAAAACTGCATAACTGCACATAGAAGTCTTTTGAAAACGAATCGAAATCTCCGTTTTTCCTAACCTTTTAAGAGCTGCATTGGAATGAACGTAAATGAACGAAATCATTGAATAAATCATTGAATCATTTGAATGAAGGAATGAACGTTTGATAATAAAATTTTATACACACGCAGTAAACTAAAAAGAACTTATTTATTCTAAAAAAGGCATGTAATAAGAACATTTTATAAAGGAATGCCGAAAGCATTTGCAACCTCTCTAAAAATGGGGAACTTCAAGTCTGAACCGTCTTTTTCAGAAAACAAAGACTTGCTGCCTTGATAAAAGTCACATGGCATATTTTTCACAGTTAAAGAAGCTTTGTTTCTGATAAATTCAAAAACTTCCTTCATTTCATCATTAAGTGGTGGATCATTTGCACGGTAAGTTAAGTAGACCAAAACGTTAATAAAAAGTAGACATTCGTACGGCAAATCAAGTAGAGAATTGACATCGAACTTCAACTTCAGGATGTGAAGGAGAGAAGTTTCTCTTGAGAGCATGTCTTCGAGAAATTCTTTTTTGTGAGCCAACTTCAAAAATTCAACAATACACACCCAAATCAAGTCGTCAGCAATAGAAGAATACTAAAAATATAAATACATAAAAAATATAATCAAAATATAAATACACTAAATATAGGAAATATACTAAATATAAACTGAATACGCAACAAATTAGCCCTCCTCAATAGGTTTTGAAAATTCATTTCACCCCCCCCCCCCGAGAAAAGTCATTATGAAATTTAAATTAAACTCTGTCTCCTTTGTACGCCTGTTTTTCATAATCAGATAATCTTTTGCTTGTTAGCTGGTTCTCTCTACAGAAACTGGTGCAGTTCATAATATAATATTACAAAGAAATTGGTTCAAGCCTTAACACCAAAAAATACGAGTATTTAGCATTCAACTATAATTCCCAGATGGCTCCTCATGATTGTGATTTTTTTATTATCTTGATGCTAACTGTTAGCTTGGGATTAAAGTTTATAGACCATTGACTTCATTTCGAGGCTCGGCGATATGTATTTCATAATGAAGAAATACAAGCCGAGGTAAAACGTGTTCCCTCTTCAACGCCTCGCTCTTTGCGCTAAAGTTTGACTCTTTCCCTCAACTCTACTTTTTATAACAGTAAAAACTTTAGCGTGAAGAGCAGGGCGTTGAAGAGCGAACAGCCCCTTTCATATACGGGGTAATTTCTGTTCGTTTTAAGTTTTAATGTCACTCATTACTTTCAGTTAAAAAAAACTTGTTTTTTTTATAATTAATTTCTGAGCGTTTTTTAGTTAATCCGTATTTTGATTTCGGCTCTCCACAGATGAATAATTAAAACAAAATTTTGCATATTTATTTATTTGGCTAAATGGCTTTTCCATAGTTTTGATCGAACGATTTTGAGAAAAAAAGGGGGGAGGATGCCCAGTTGCCCTCCAATTTTTTGGGTACTTAAAAAGGCAACTAGAACTTCAGTTTTTTACGAAAGTTTTCATTAGTAAAAGATATACGTAACTTACGAATTAGCTTACGTAACAAACTTCTATATTCGTATGTTTTTATTACGTATATGAGAGGGTTGGCCCACTCGTTAATACCTCGCTCTTTACACTAAGGCTTAAAATTTGTCCTAATTCCTTAAGAATGACCCCTGAATCACAAAGGCCGTAGAATAAATAGTTGCAATTACTAAAAATACTTTAGCGTAAAGAGTGAGGTATTAGGAGGAGGTAAACCCCTTATATGCGTAATATTTTCTGATCATTTTAAGTTTTAATGCTACTCCTTACTTTCATTTGAAAAAAACTTTTTCATATTTATTTTTTCATTGTTTTTTAAATAATGCTAGAAAATACTGCGCCACCTTCATGGAAATCTTCTTCCCATGACAAATTCCTCCCCCACATAGCCCTCTCTTCTCAACCCCTCCTCCAAACCAAAAAATCCCCCTGAAAACGTCTGTACACTTCCCAATAACCATTACTATGTGCAAACACCGGTCAAAGTTTGTAACTTGCAGCCCTTGGAGACTGTGGGGGAGTAAGTCGTCAGACATAGCTATAAGGTTTTTCGACTATTTTGAATAAAATGTCTATCTCAGGATTTTGATCTGACGACTTTGGGAAAGAAATGAGCGTGGGAGGGGGCCTAAGTGCCCTCCAATTTTTTTGGTTATTTAAAAAGGGCACTAGAACTTTTCATTTCCGTTCGAATGAGCCCTCTCGCAAAATTCTAGGACCAATGGATTAATACGATCGCCCCTAGAAAAAAAAAACAAAAAAAAACAAAAACAAAAAAACAAAACAAAAAAAAACACGCATCTGTGATTTATCTTCTGGAAAAAAAAATTACAAAATTCCAGATTTTTGTAGATAGGAGCTTGGATCTTGAACAGTAGGGTTCTCTGAAATGCTGAATCTGATGGTGTGATTTTCGTTAAGATTCTATAACTTTTAGGGGGTGTTTCCCCCATTTTTCTAAAATAGGGCAAATTTTCTCAGGCTCGTAACTTTTGATGGGTAAGACTAAACTGGATGAAACTTATATATTTAAAATCAGCATTAAAATGCGATTTTTTTTATGTAACTATTGGTATCAAAATTCCGTTTTTAGAGTTTTGGTTACTATTGAGCCGGGTCGCTCCTTGCTACAGTTCGTTACCACGAACTGTTTGATATATATATACATATATATATATATATATATATATATATATATATATATATATATATATATATATATATATATATATATATATATATATATATATATATATATATATATATATATATATATATATATATATATATATATATATATATATATATATATATATATATATATATATATATATATATATATATATATATATATATATATATATATATATATATATATATATAGAAGCGAAGAAGCGACTTTTTTCCGCTTCTTCTCTCTCTCTCTCTCTCTCTTTGTTTCTCTATGTACTCTGTGTGAGTTATTGAGACGTAATTCCTTTTTCTCTCTCTCTATTGTTATAGGAGACAAAGCGAGTTGCCTCCCTGTCTCCTTTGTATAAGATTTATGTATATAGTGTCTTGTTTAATAAAGTCTAAGTCTAGGGGGGGGGGATGGTGAATACAAAAAGTCACAAATAAGAGAAGAGAGTACCTTAATTGCAAGGTTTTCCAGCTTCCAGAGTAGGACTTCAAAGAACAGTGTTTCATCGTCCACTTTGAATTGCACGAAAGAAACATTGAAATTAGTCTTAAGTGCAAGTAGAAAGATTTGAAGTCCAGAGATCATATCTTCAAAGGGACAGTTGTCCAACCTCGACAGTAAGCTATCCATATCTAATAGAAGGCTCGATTCACACTAAATAAATAAAAGAAGAAAAAAACAATTTGAATAATAAACATAACTTCATTTGAATTTCAGAATAACCAAATGACAGTAAAATGAGTTGGCTTAGTTATGAAAAAGATCATCTTTTAATCACGGGCTAAAGTCGCTCATTATTACGAAAAAACCAAGTATGGGCGAGACGTAGTTAAATATCTACAACTGGTCGTAGGTTGGGAATTTTCAGCTAGAATGGAATTGTCTGAGGGAAATTCTCCTGGAAGCCGGGGAGGGGGTATTTTAGGTTGGCGTGGGGGAATTTCCTATGGGGGAGAGTTTTTCATGGAGAAGGAGCGAGATATACCGGCATCACTTAGGAAAAATCAAATAAAAAAACAACTTTTTTCAACTGAAGGAGCACATCAAACTAAAACGAAGAGATGATCACGTATGTGAGGGAGGTAGCCCCCTCCTTAATACGTCACACTTTACCTTACAGTTTGACTTTTTTCCGTAATTCTTTAAAAACGGCACCTAAAACCCAAAGGCCATTTAGTTTGAAAAAGAAGAAGATTTTTCTTTACAAATACTATAAAACTTTAGCTTTAAGAGGGAGGTATTAAGGGAGGCGCAACCATCCTTATATATGTAATAATTTCTCTTCGTTTTAATTTTTGATGTTGGTCCTTACTTTCAGCAGAAAAAAAACTTTTTATTTTATTTAATCACATACTTAAATCTGGCTCTCAATTAATCAAGTTAAGGTTAACAATGCTCTCACAAAGCTTACAGAACCAACTCGAAAGCTAGTTCATCTTTAAAGTGAAATTAATTTTAAAAACTTTTTCCACAGAATAGGTTTTTTAAAGAAAAGTAAAGAGCTCCATTAAACCAAAAAGAGCAGTAATAAAGTCAAATAATCTTCCAAACGTGAAATTACCACTAACCACAATCAATAATAAATGAAACCCAACATAGAAAGAAATTACAATAAATAGCAGAGTCAAATTCAAAACAAGCAGAAATTAATATGAATAGGGCTGACAACCCTCATGCCTTCTGAAGACCAGAACATAATTTGCACTTTAATGAAAAAAACAAATGAATGTAGATTGGCAGTTTGATATACATATACTGATACTTATTGATTAAAGTCTTAATAATTTTTGATTGCTTAAAGTTAACAAAGGGAAAACACTTAATTTTTTTCTAGCAAAGTACAAATTATGTTCTGGTCTTGAGATGCATGGCTGTTGTCAGCCCTACTCAGGTAAATCTTCACTCTTTTTTATTTCGGCTCAGTTATCTATAGTAATTTCTGTTTGTTTCAGGTTTCATTTATTTGATAATGATGTGTGGTACTTTTACGCTTGAAAGATTATTTGACTAATTTTCTCCTCAATTTTTGGTTAATGGAGCTCTTTACTTTTCTTTGAAAACTTATTTTGTGGAAAAAAACTTTTTTAAATTAATTTCTGTTTGTTTTATATTGACAGTATTTTTGTGGAAAAAGAAAATATTATTTTATACTGAATGCGATGATACGCTGAATGCGATGGTGTGATTTTTGTTAAGGTTCTATGACTTTTAGGGGGTGTTTCCCCCTATTGTCTAAAATAAGGCAAATAAGAAAATAATATTTTATACCTTTTCGAGTTTTTTCTATAAGAATTCAGTTGTTATTTGGTTTGCTATTTTTATCTTCGAAAATTTTTTTCAACGATTTCAAATAGCATAACCCTTTTGAAAATCAGGACATAAATATCGTTGTTTAATTTAGTTTTATACCTCCTCAAGTTAAACAGAAAAACAAAACTTAATATAATTCCCAAAAACGTGATGACCTGGATACAATTTGTAGCATTTGACTATTTATAGTTTATTTATAAACCCAAGCACCAAGAACAATTACAAAATATAAGCACAAGCAAGCAATGTTAGGCACAACATAAGCATAAACAAGCGGGTTAGTCCATAATGCTGCATCTCCCTTCTTTTCATGAAAGGCGGTCTGCCTACAAATCCGGCCTTTTAGGTGGCCTAACCACTCTGCCGCTGCGGGTGTGCGGCATCACCTTTGATGTAGTGGTAGGGGATTTAGTCCCTGTGGCTGGGCAGTCGGGAGCGGCATTTTCAGGCGTAGGCACGATGGTTGGTGGGACAAGGGGTGGGTCAGAAGGTTCACCTTCTTCCCTTGGTAACGGAACATTTCTTGGCGAGGTTTTGATGTCTGTACGAATTGGCTGGGGTGATTCGGTTAAGATGGGCTGGGATATGTCATTGCTTTCGTCCTGTGTGGTGGGCTGGATTCTGACCTATTCCTTGGCTACGGGAAAGGAACGGCGGGAGATATGGACTCTATTTCGTCGCAGCCTGGAACCGTCTTCTGTCTCCACTACGTATGATCTGGGGTTCTCATGGCATGATATGATTTTCGCTTTGATCCAGGGGCCGTTTGTTTTCTTCTGGATAAAAACTTGGTCTTCCAGTTGAGGTTAACGTAGCGGTTTCGCAGTCTTATCGTGATAGCGCTTCTGTCTTTCCTGTTCCTTCGATCTGTGTTGTAAGAAGGTCTGAAGGGGGGTGACTCTTGGTTTTAGCTGGTTGTATGTTGATGGTAGGACTGACAGTAGCTCGCGGCTCATTAGGAGTTGAGCAGGTGAAGCATGGCCGTCAACTGGGCTGTTTCTATATTCTAGAAGTGCAATATGTGGGTCGTTTCCACTTTCTTTCGCTTTGGTTAGTATCCGTTTGCAGGTTTGTACTGATTTCTCCACCAGACCGTTTGATCTCGGATAGATGGGGCTGGAGGTTTTCAGACTAATTCCCCACTCTTGCGCAAAATCTCGGAACTCTTGTGAGAAAAGTTGTGAGCCGTTGTCTGAAGTTATCAGCTGAGGGATTCCGAAACGTGCGAAGTTGGCTTTCAGTTTGTCGATGATTGCGGTTGATGTCTGACTTGACAATTTGTCTATTTCAAAGTATCTGCTATAATAGTCGGCAGTGATGAGATAGCAGGTCTTGTTCCAGTCGAAAAGGTCAATGCCAATGTGTTGCCATGGGAGTGAGGGCGGCTGGTTGCTAATCAACGGTTCCTTTTGATTATTTGCTGCAAATTTAGCACATGTTTCACATTTCTGGACGAAGGACTCAATGTCAGCGTTCATCCCTGGCCAGTGCACAATCATCCGGGCGCGCTGTTTGGTTTTGTCGATCCCAAGGTGTGCTGAGTGTAGCTGATGAATTATGTCGGTTCTGAGAGGATGGAGTACGACGATTCGTTGACCTTTCAAAACTAACCCATCGTGGATTGCTAGTTCGTCTTTGATATTCCAGAATCGAACGGCATCTGTTGGGCACGACTGGCGTGTGTCGGGCCATCCTTTGAGTATGAGTTCTTTGACTGCCTTGAGTTGAGTGTCTTTTTCTGTCTTGCGGCGTATTTCGTCTAGTTTGGAGTCGCTCACTGGCAAGGATTTCATCACTGTATGCACAAAAACTTCGATGTCATTCTGCATTTTGGTATCAACGTCTGGCAGGTGTAGTCAAGAGAGTGCATCTGGGACTGGGATATCTGACCCCGGGCTATAGTGTACTTCGATGTCGTATGGCTGGATCTGAATCATCATTCGCTGTAGTCGTGCTGGTGCCGTATGGAGTGGTCGTGATAAGATGGTCTCTAATGGGCGATGATCTGTTGTCACGATGGTTTTTCTTCCATAGATGTAGTGATGGAAGTGTTTGCACCCAAACACGATCGCATACAGTTCCTTCTCTAGTTGAGAATAGTTCTGTTCAGTCGTGCTAAGGGCCCTAGATGCAAATCCTACGATCTTCCCATTTGAGGAAAGCTCAGCTCCAAGTCCATGCTTTGAAGCGTCAACCTTGAGTTCGACCACTTTGCATTTATGGTCAAAGAAAGCTAGATTTTCTGAAATGCAGCTCTTGATCTCTTTCATACTTGCTTCGTGATCGGTTTCCCATCTGAAATCGATGGCTTTAGTAAGATCTCTCAGTGGCTTATTTTTCGAGGATAGGTCGGGTATGTATTTCGATAGGAAGTTGAGCATTCCTAATAGTGTCTGTAGCTCTTCTTTAGACTGTGGGCTTGGCATGTCTTGTATAGCCCTAATCTTTTCTGGGTCTGGTTTTATCCCGTCTCTGCTAATGATATGTCCGAAATACTTGACTTTGTCTTTGGAAAATTCGCATTTTTCACTATTGAAGCGGATTCCTTTTACTCTTCTTGGCTCTTCTAAGAACGGCGGATAGTCTCTGGTCGTGCTCCTCGCGGTTCTTTCCATATACCAGAATATCATCTACAAGTATTCTGATACCTTCCAATCCTTCAAACGCCTCTTCCATTTTTCTCTGGAACTCGTCTTGCGCAGACACTAGGCCGAAGGGGTATCTCTTCCATCTGTATCGGCCGTAGATAGTGCTGAAGGTTGTATAGTAGGAGGATCGCGTGGAAAGTGGGAGTATCCAGTAGCCTGAGCGGGCATCAAGCCTGCTGAATACTGCTGCTCCATCCAGTTCAGCAACGGCATCGTCGAAAGATGGGACCGGATAGTAGGGGCGTTTTATCGCCTTGTTCAGGTCAACAGGATCGATGCATAGTCTCACACCACCATCTTTTTTCTCCACCATGACCATGGCATTAACCCAGTCTGTTGGCTCACTGACCTTTTCGATGATATCGAGACTTTCTAGGCGTTCCAACTCGGTCTTGAGCTTCTGCTTTAGGGCTAGGGGTATTTTCCTAGCTGGATGTACTGTGGGTGTTGCATTGTCTTTTAAGTATATTTCACACTCTGTTTCGAGTTTGCCTATACCCTTGAAAACATCACTATATTCGCTGACTGGTGATTCTTCAATGTTCAGAACAAGCTTGATCAGGTTCATGTCTTTGCTTGGTTTAAACCCAATTATAGGTGTGGTGTTTGAATCAACCACATAAAAGGTGAGTTGCTGTGTAGGCCCATTTTTGTAGCGACAAGGAATGTTGCAGACTCCTACATAGGGTATTGCCGATCCACAGTAGCTGGTGAGGCGTTGCGTGGCTTTCAGCAGCTTTGGCTTTGGCGACAGCTTGTCCAGGTACTGTGAAGGTAGGATGTTGACCTGAGCACCCTTATCGATCTTGAAATCAATGTGGATCTGCCCACAAACAGAAATCTCAGCAAAGATTTCATCCTTGCTGGAGTCCTAGTTGATGGCATACAGGAACACCTCTGTTTCTTCCTGGTTGTACAGGTCACTGGCGAATGCTGGAGTGTTTGTGGCCTCATTTCCAACGATATTCACCGCCTTACTTTTGCAGACTTTTGCAAAATGGTTCTGTCTTTTACACTTGGCACATGTTTTCCCTTTTGCAGGACACACATGCTGGGGTGAGTAATTTCCGCCACAAAAGTAACACTCTGTCTTTTTAAGTGAGAAGCTGGAGCGACTCTTTGCAACAGCATCCACTTCTTGTTTTATTCCCTTTTGTTCGAATGTCTTTAGTTGTGCTTGGGTTGACTCGTGAGCTCGACATATTGTGACAGCTTGGGCCAGAGTAAGGCTGTCACCGACGGCTAATAGTTTTTCACGTAGTTTAGGATTTCTGACTCCACTGACTATTTTGTCTCTTACCATCTCACTTTCACTTAAGTATCCACATGGTTTAACTAGAATCTTGAGCTCTGTTATGTATTTGTCAGTACTTTCTGTGTCGTTCTAGTCTCTTTTCTGAAAAACATAGCGGGAGAACGCTTGATTCTTTTTGGGGGCAGCATAGTCTCTAAACTTCTTGAAGTAGATCTCGATTTTATCCTTCTCTTCATCCGCAAGCTCAAAAGTGCTGAAGATTTCTCTGCCTTGTGCACCAACCCAGATTAAGAGGTAGGCACATGCTACTTTCTCAGACTTGTCAGCAAGGGGGCCTTGGCACATAAGCTTTGCGTAGTTTTCGAATGCGGTCCATTCTGAGTCGAGGTTGTCTGCATTCCAGTTTATTGACGGGTGGGTGATCTCCATGACGTCTGACACCATGTAGCATTTGACTATTTATAGTTTATTTATAAACCCAAGCACCTAGAACAATTACAAAATATAAACACAAGCAAGCAATGTAAGGCACAACATAAGCATAAACAAGCGGGTTAGTCCATAATGCTGCACAATTTACACTCCTTTGACGGCCAATCTACAACGTAGTTGTAGCGGTAGCTACAATCTAGTAAGAGACGAACACGTCCCATAGTAATAAGAAAATAGCCCAAAACCCCTAAAAATGGTATCAGATCGAAGCACAAAGTACACCATTAGAAACACCTTGTCCAAAAAATCCTGTACAGGAAACTTACAGTACCTTGGCTTGAAGAACACGGAATCCCTTACTTGCCTGTGAAGTGACATGTGACCTTTTTCCATGCAAAGCTTGTGTGTTTGCCCGTGTGTGTCCTTTTTTTTTTACTCCGCTGCTAGCGGGGCACTGGGGCATCATAAAAAGGCATTTAAAACTCATTTTAAAGGAATCTAATATCTTTTGTCATTAACAAAACGCAATATTAAACAAAATATTGACAAAAACTACATTTTCATATACATTACGATCACATAAATTAATGCTAAGAGCTGTATAGCATGTATTGATGGTTAGAAAACAGGGGACTGATAGGATTTGATTCGAATGGAAGCACTGAATTAGAATATGATCAATAAAAAAAAAATAAAAAAATATATTGAAGGCTGCCGCCTTAGGGGCAAGCTAGTAACCGATAATTTCATGGTGGTTGCAGCGATAGCTGCAATCATAATATGCACCGTTTAGGCCTCCGTGTATTTTTTTCTCCCAGCCCCTTTGCATAGAAGGGGTGGTCACCGAAACTGAGGAGTTCGAAATCGAAATTTCATTCCAATTTTAATTCGAAGTAGAAGTTTATGGTAATCTTGTATAAGAATCGACAATGGTTGGATTAAACTAAAATGCAATTTTTCACAAAGAAAACTGCAATTTATGGTATTTAAACACTCTAAAGAAGGTCAAGATGCTGAGGAATATATTAGTGAAGAAATGGACAAGCGCAAATACAAAATGTATACTTCTTTATTACAAGAACGCAAGCACAATGAAAATAACCTCTTTGAAAAATAAGTTATAGTCATGCGAAGTGAATTCTACGATATATTTCAAAATTTACCCAAAAGAGTGGATTTTAACCACTCAAATTTACCCAAAAGAGTGGAATCCAAATACCCGATACCAGGCAAAAACATGTTTATGTCCAATACTCGATAGCCCTTCAAATGAATTGCTTATAGAAATAGAGACAAACAGTTCGAGAAAATCACTTAGCTACTAAAACGAGTACCAGATACCAGAAATCTAAAATGATTATAGCTCAAATAGCCTAGGTAAATAGAAACTAGTAATAAAAACAAAGCAAGTAATACTACAGAAAATACTCACATAAAAATCAGGGGGCAGTAACGCCGCCAGAGTTGTCACTAAATTCAGAATTTTCGCTTTAGCTGTATCAGTTTGAAAGATGTCCATTAAAACTTTTGTAAAATTTGCTTCACTGGCTATGAGCATTGCACTGCGATTTGCACATTCCTCTTTAGCATGTAATAAACACATCTGCAGAAAGTCGCATGCTACACTAAAAATATCAATGTAAATACTATCGTCTTCACAAACTTTTGGCAAATTCCCAACTACAATAGCAACCATACGCTCGTCTAATCCTCTATTCTTAGTTGTCTCAGCTTCAACGCATTCGCATAACAACTTGAGTAAAGCATAAAGAGAGTAATCTGCTTTTGGAGATTTTAAAAGAATTTTTGTTAAGCTCTCACAAATCAACTCCGCTAAATAATCGGAATGTCTTTCTGAAGATCGTAATACCATTTTTGCAAATTCAAAGGCTTTCTTATCACAGTCACTTGTAATAATAGACATCAGAGACTCAAAAATTCGCGAATTATCAGTCGGTAGATGGCAACTATCACCGTATTCAATAAAGAAACGAAGAGTGCTTCGCCCAAGATCCTGACAAATTAAATCGCAACCGTGTGACCATTCAAGTATAACTATGTCATCTGTACAAACCTCTTTCAGGTCACCTGAATTCCGTAAAATTTTCAAAAGTTGATGCGACGCGTTGTGGCTAGGTGGACAATTGGCCTGTAATAAACACAGTTATTTAAACACCTAAGATTAAGCGTCTAAGTGTTTGGTTGAAAGACAATCTAACCACGCATATAAATCCCTACTATCCAAAACTGTAAACTATTCTTTATTTTCATTTTTGTAAAAACTCTTTCTTTAATGAAGAAAATATTACATCTACATAAAATTAGAGACTGTATTAAATTTAGCCAAAATGAGCAATAAATGTACTTGCAAAGTCTTTCCATGTAAGATAACATTTTCCCATTAGTTTAAGGGTTTAAAAACAGGGGGAGGGGTGTCTAATTTTAGCAAATATTTATGCAGGTTAAAGGAAATGGTAAAGGAAATGGCTTAAGAGTCTTTTTTCGACCCTAAATTATGGGGAAGATACGTGGATGATATTTATTACTTATAATTATGGGGCATTGGAAATTGAGGGTATTTTGAAGTCGAAAGTGTTGGAGGGCAACTCACCCCCTCCCAAGCCCATCGTTTCCCCAAACGCATCCAATCAAAATTTTGAGATAGCCATTTTGTTCAACGTAGTTGAAAGGTCCAGAAATTATGTCTTTGAGGATAATGACCCCACAGCCCTCAGGACGAAGGCAATAAGTTATGCCCTGGGGGCATATAAGGATTTTATAGAAAGGGCTGTCGTAGAAACTTCAAAAAGGCTTATTCAATAGGAAAGTGAGAGGGCCAGCGCCCATTTTGATAGTGGAAAGTAATCAGAGGGCGAATGCCCCCTTGAACATCATTTCTCCAAGCTCTTCCGATTAAAATTTTGATATAGCTATTTTGTTCAGAGTAATTGAAAAGTCTGTAAATTATGTCTTTGAATATGACAACTCCCCACAGCCCTCAGGACAAGGATTTAAGTTATGCCCTTGGGTCATATGAGGTTTTTATCGAAAGCGTTTTCGTAGAAACTTCAAAAAGGACTCATTCGACTGGAAATCACGAGGGCTAGTGCCTTTGTGATCAGTCGAAAGTAATCGGAGGGCAAATGCCCCCCCAAACCCATCATTTTTTAAAACACTTCCAATCAAAATTTTGAGATGGGAATTTTGTTCAACGTAGTTGAAAGTTCCGGAAATTATATGTTTGAGAATGAGAAATCACACCAGCCTTCAAGGCAAGGGTTGCAACTTATGCCCTGGGGACATATAAGGTTTTTATACAAAGCGTAGTCATATAAAGTTCGGAGGGGGTTCAATTGATTGGTAGTCAGAAGTTCTAGTTCCCTTTTTAAGAGCCAAAGTAATTGGAGGGCAGCTACCCCTCCCCCCGCATACACACCTTATTGTCCTGAAGTGCATCTAACAGAAATTTTGAGATAGCCATTTTGTTCAAAATAGTCTAAATATCATATAACAAGGCCTTTGGAGTTGAAACAAACCCCCAGAGCCTGGGGATAAGGGTTGTAAGTTATGTCCCGGAGAGATATATGGTTTTTATGGAAGGGATGGTTGTATAAACTTTAGAGAAGGCTCATTTGGTTTAAAATTGGAAGTTCTAGTTCCCTTTTAAGAGTCAAAAGTGATGGAGGGCAGCGACCCCCCCCCCCAACTAACTCTCTTCACCAAACGAATCTGATTAAAACTGTGAGATAGCGATTTTGCTCAAAATCTTCCAAAGAATATATAACAATGCCACTAAGATTGACACAATCCCCCCAATGAACTGAGGATAAGGTCGTGCGTCATGCCCCGGGGGCAGTGCTGTCACTTACTTGAAGTACTTTTACTTGAAGTACTACTTAAGTAAAATTTTCTATTACTTGTACTTGTACTTAAGTAAAAACTCTAGGGTGTACTTATTACTTGATACTTTTAATGTACTTGTTTTTCAAATACTTTACCTTTGACACGAAAATTTAGTGTCTGTGTGCTTTGGCAATGTACAAAAAAATATCATCTTTATATTTAGAGCAAACTCAGATATAGCTTTTGTGTGTGTGTGCTTCGGCAATTTACATGAAAACATCACCCTTCAGATTTAGAGTAAACTCAGCTATAGCTCCATGCTCCATTTTGGATATGAAATAAGGTATTGGTTTTTGACGAAAAAAATTATAGTATGATTAACACTTGGTTTAATTTTTGTTTAAAAGTTATATAACAGAGAAAATTGAAATTATTTCACAGTTCACTGGTCGACAGTGAGCTAAAATCCCTTGTTTTGTGCTAAATGTTGCATACTGTAGTCCATTTGGGCTTATATTTCTGACACTAGTGTTTAAGTTTTGTCATCTCGTCAACTGAACCAGATTTCTACCATTTCATCATCTTCAGGACCATATTATTGGTAAAACTACTGAAGCTATGAATCTTTGCCCATCTAAATGTTGTCTGCAATAAACAAGTCTTGGGAGTTCTATCTGGATCCAATGCAGTGGTATTTTGTCAAATTCGTTCCAGAAAATTCAGGTATTCAGACGAATCTGACTTCAGATTTGTCACTCCATTCATAAGTTATAGGCCCTACTAAATTAAACGAAAACTCAAAGACTTGAAACCCTCTCCCCCTCGCCCTATTTGATATAGGGCTTGTGATACCAGAACTTGAACCAGATCTTAGGCATCTTTGGTCTAGTTTTCATTCGGATCCGTTACTCCATTTGCCAGTTATACTAATTTAAACAGAAAACTTAAATTTTTCAGGAATTAAAACCAACTCCCCTTTGTTAAATTTGAGCTAGGGTCTTTATCTCAAAACTTGAAATGTGTCATGGTCTTAGGCCTCTTTGGTTCAACTTTCATACAGATTCATCACTTTAGTCGCAAGTTACTCTGAATTAAACGAAAAACTGTTATTAGCAGGTAAAGCCCTCTCCCCCCTGTTTTATTTAAGCTAGGGTCTTCATCTTTCAACTTGATGTGTCTTATGATCCTTTGCACCAAATCTGGCCATCAAAACTTTCATCCAAATCCAACCAGCGGTTCTCCCCCTATACGTGGTTACACAGACGGACATAAAGACAGACAGACGGACGGACGGATTTTGCAATGTCTTAGGAAGCCATTTTGGCTCATTGGATCCAAAAAATGAAAACAAAAGCATATCATCATCCAGGCATCATCACCTATTTGGATAGTGGAAAATATCCATCAAGATAGGTTTTTGAGATCTGTCTGTCTGTCCATCTGTCTGTGCAATCGAGTATAGCGAGAGAACCGCCAGTGAGATTTGTATGAAAATTGAACTATTTGGATTAAAATTAAGCTTAATTAGGGCGGTTTGGGCTTTAAATGTTAAAAAAATCGAGTTTTTCATTTAATTCACTGTAACTTGCAAATGGAGATATGAATTTCGATAAAAGTTGAATAAAGATGCCTAAGAGTATGCTATGCATTGAGTTCTGGGATGGAGACCCAAGATTAATTAGGGCGAGGGGGGGGGGGCTTTAAGTGCAAAAAAGTTGAGTTTTTTGTTTGACTCAGTTAACTTGCGAATGAAGTAATGGATCTCAATGAAAGTCAAAGATGCCAAAACCATAAGACACATAATGTTTGAGATGAAAACCCTAGCTTAATTAGGGGGAGGGGGCTTTAAGTGCTAAAAAAAGTTGAGTTTTTCATTTAATTCAGTGTAACTTGCGAGAGAGTGATGGATCTCAGTGAAGATTGAACCAAAGGTGCCTAAGACCGTGACAGGCATCAAGTTTTGAGATGAAAGCCCTAGCTCAAACAGAACGAGGGGGAGTGGGTTTCAAGTGCTGAAAAAAGTCAAGCTTTTGGGTTTAATTTAGTATAACTTGCGAATGGAGCAACGGATCCAAATGAAAGCTAGATCAAAGATGACTAGGGTCAGGGCTCATATCCAGCTCAGATATCACAAGCCCTGTCTAAAATAGGGCGAGGGGGAGGGGGTTTCAAGTTTTAAGAAAGTCGAGTTTTCCTTCAGGTTAGTAGGGCCTACAACTACTTCCACCCATGGCTTGCCCAAAGCCTGGAAATAGCCCTTTTCCAAAATAAATCAAATTGAAGCCAACCTTCAACCAAATATTCCATTCCCAGCGAAAAATTACTTTGTATGGCACTTGGTATTTACCAAGTGACATACAGTTATCGCAAATTCTGTCGGTCTGTCAGTCCCGGTCCTGCTAGCTTAGGCACTTCCAGATAAGCTAGGACGATGAAATTCGGCAGGCGTATCAAGGACTAGACCAGATTAAATTTGAAATACTTGTTTCCCCGATTCGACCATCTGAGGGGGGGAGGAGTGGGAGGAAAAAACTTAGATCGGATCTTAATTAAATTTGATATTTAGAAGGATATCATGTCTCAGAGCTCTTATTTTAAATTTCTACCAGATCAGGTGACATTGGAGGGGGAAACTTAAAATCTTGGAAAATGCTTAGAGTGGAGGGATTGGGATGAAACTTAGTGGGAAGAATAATCACAAGTCCAAGATACATGATTGACATAAACAGAACGAATTCACTATCTTTTGGGGAGTTAGGGGGAGGGTTAATTCTGAAAAATTAGAAAAAATGAGGTATTTTTAACTTACGAAGGAGTGATCAGATGTTCTTGAATTTCATCGGATGAAATTTTATATTTAGAAGGACCTCGTAACTCAGATCTCATGTTTTAAATCCCGACTGGATCCAGTGTCATTGGGAGGATTTGGGGGGGGACCGGAAATCTTGATAATGCTTAGAGTGGAGTGACCAGGATGAAACTTGGTGGGAAGAATAAGCACAAGTCCTAGATACGTGATTGACATAACTGAAATGGATTCGCTCTCTTTGGGGGATTGTAGGGGGGTGTTAATTCGGAAAAATTATAAAAATTGGGGTATTTTTAATTTAAGAGCGGGTGACCGTTCGTGAGGTATTCTTGAATTTGATATTAAGAAGGAACTCATGTCTCAGATCTCTTATTTTAAAACCGACCAGTTCTGGTGACATTGGGGGAGAGTTGGAGGGGGAAACCAGAAATCTTGGAAAACACTTAGAGTGGAGAGATCGGGATGAAACTTGGTGGGTAGAATAAGCCAATGTCGTAGATACGTGATTGACGAAACCGGCTTGGATCCACTCTCTTTGGGGTAGTTAGGGGTTCCAGTGCCTTGGCGAGTTTGCTACTTCTGGACGTGCTAGGACAATGAAAATTGGTAGGCGTGTCAGGGACCTGCACAAATTGACTTGACAAAGTTGATTCCCCGATTCAACCATCTGGGAGGAGGGGCTGAAGGGAGAGGAAAAATTAGAAAAATGAGGTATTTTTAACTTGCGAGTGAGTAATCGGATCTTAATGAATTTTGATATTTAAAAGAACGTTGTGTCTCAGAGCTCTTATTTTAAATGCCGACCGGCATTAAGCCTCTTATTTTCCTCTTAAATTAATCTATTGATTCTTATAATTTTGCTAGAACTCATGCCATATGAGCTCTTGGCTCTTCCGACCTCGTCACAAGTGCCTTATGAGTTCTTAGCTCTTGTTTTATTCCTTTTTTCTCAGACGATTTTCGACTTAGTCTCATGGTTTTTGCAACTTCATGGTGTGAAAACTGCTGCTAGAAATAGATAGGTTGCAACTTCTGCCGTATTGTCTTCTAGTATATTTAAATGTGTGCTTGCATCGTGCCTGCGTCCCCCTAAAAGCTCTGTTTCTTATGGTAATATTGGTTTGTCTTCTGTTGCATATGCAGACGACGTTCTTCTTGTTGCCCGGACTCGCCATGGATTGCTTTCCAATTTTACTATATTAACCAATGAACAATCTATAAGTTTGGACTGTCAGTTAATGCGTCTAAATGCGAGTTTATTTGTTTTAATAGCCCTTATGCGGTCACTCCATTCGTTGTTGGGACTGCAATTCTGCCATGTTCTTCTTTAGTTAGTTGGCTTGGTCTGTGTTTTGGTCCAACACTTTCCACTACCTTTTCATCCCTAGTGAATCAAGCCGTGAAAAACCTACGCGTCGTTTACGGAAAAATGTCCCCAAACAAAAGCCGTTACAACCGCAACGGTTTGTGCATGATTTATAACGCTTATTGCGGCCCTGTGCTTTTGTTTTTATCAGGCATGGCTCATCTATTTCGTAAGAAAAATCGCCATACTCTACATGCGGCTTATTTCAGATATTGCAAATTCCTCCTCCGGCTTCCTAGATGGCGCCAAAACAGAAAAATAATTGCTCGATTTGGTTTAATAGATATGCCTTCTTGGATTTGGTCTTCCAGTGATGATTTATGTAAAAAGACTATCTACTTTATTCACGTTTACGACCTTCTGCAGCCTTTTTTCCATATTGATACTGGTTAATCGTTGCTGTTTATCGTTTTTGTTTTTGTTTATTTATAATACTCCGTTCTTTGTGTTTCTTCTTATACTTTTACGGATAATAAAGTTCATAATTCATTCATTCATTCATTCTGCAGTTTGACCAGCCGTATGTAATGCGTCTGAATCAACGGGCTTGCTGCAGGCCCGTGATTTTATAATATATGTTTTTAGGGAGCATTACCGACCATCTGAATTGACTACACAGCATGCGGCTTGCTTGAGTGAAAACCAGCCAAAGGATATAGATGCCATACATTTTCATAGCGTGTCTGAAATTTAACTTGAAAACTTGAGGCAGTTTCCTTGTAAAGGTGCCGAGGGCGAGACACGCTAGCTGCAACCTTCAGCTAGCTGCCAAAAGTGTGGATTTGGGCTGCCACTTTTTATTGAGCTTTGATTTCTCTTATCAAAAAAGTCTGCAACTGACTCACTTGGCTCCTTACTTTTAAATTTGATTTTTTTTTCTTTGTTCCTAATGTTTTTACTTATTGAATCAGAGAATGAACTACTTTATACCTTTTATCAGTTTTAAAGCCAATCCAAAGTTCATTTTTCTATTTTCAATATTTTTTCCACCATTCCGACATGTTTCAGAATAACCCTGTATTTTTTCAAACGTGCCAGATTTGACTGAACACTAATCGCCAGAAGTTCAACTCTCTGTGCACTGTATTAATCCTGTCATGTGATCTGTCTGTTCCAATCAGAAGTTTTTTGACTGCACTTAATTGTATTGAAAGTCTTTTGCTTTCAAGCCGTTGTGTTGAAAATTGGTTCAGATTATTTTTTGAACTTCATTGGGTGTGTACCAGCCAAACAATGGAAAACAATACTTTCAATATTTTTTCCATCCTTCCCACATGTTTCGGAATAACCCTATATTTTTTCAAACGTGCCAGATTTGATTGAACACTAATCACCAGAAGTTCAACTCTATGTGCACTGTATTAATCCTGTCATGTGATCTGTCTGATCCAATCAGAAGTTTTTTGACTGCACTTAATTGTTTTGAAAGTCTTTTGCTTTCAATTCGTTTAGTTGAAAATTGGTTAAGATTATTTTCTTGGACTTCATTGAGTGTGTACCAGCCGAACAAGGGAAACGGTTAAAAACTATAAAACGGAAATTCTGGTTCTTGATTAAGATTTCCAAGAGAGGAATGTCAGGGGACATTTTTAAGGCAAGGGAAGGGGCTAAGAAGCCTTCAGAGTGGCTTTAAAAAAAGATAGCATAGGCTTGATATCAGATATATATATATATATATATATATATATATATATATATATATATATATATATATATATATATATATATATATATATATATATATATATATAGAATAAATACTTGAAGTAGTACTTGAAGTAATACTTAAGTACAATTTTGGCAAGTACTTGATACTTGATACTTAAGTAAGAATTTGGAAAGTACTTATTACTTGATATTTAAGTAAAAAAACAATGAGTACTTAATACTTGACACTTAAGTAAAAATTTGGAGTACTTGTTGCAGCACTGCCCGGGGGTATATAATCTTTTTATGGAATGGGTGGTCGTATAAACTTCAGATGGGGCTCATTTGATTTGAAATTGGAAGTTATAGTGCCCTTTTTAAGAGTCAAAAGTGATTTGAGAGAAACTAGTCCCACCCACACTCATTATTTCCCTTAACACGTCAAATAAAAATTTGGAGGTAACAATTTTGTTCATCGTAGTTAAAGGGTCCAGAAATTATGTCTGTAAGGAAGACACCGCCCCCCTACAGCTAAGTAGGACAAGGGTTGTAAGTTATTCCCTGAAGGCATATAAAGTTCTTATAGAAAGGGTGGTCGTAAATGCTTTCGAGGGAACTCATTGGATTAGTAATCAGAAGTTCTAGTGCCCTTTTTAAGAGTCAAAGTCATCAATAGCGCAGCTACTTTCCCGATATACGAAGGTCATTAAGATGAGCATTTCAGGGAATATTCAGAGGAGTTTTGAACTACATCTTAACGTGTTATTTGTATATGAATTGTCAAATGGGTGTCCCTCAGGAATGACTGAGTATTTTAATTTAAAATTTTCAGAGAATGATCAGGGAGATGATCAATTGACGAAAAAGGCAATATTTGCACGCTACTACTACTACAACTACTACTGCTTCTACTGCTGCCAAAAGTACTATTACTACTACCACTAATATCACTAAAACTAAAACTTTTGTAATCTGAAGAAACGTTGAGGGGAAATTTCAACTAAATCAAAGCATACTATGTGTATACAGATTGCTGATACAGACGTATCAGCAGTATTTTTGGAACGGCTTATCATACTAAGAGGAAACTTCAGGGGCATCATGAGGGAGGTGTTCAGTCTACCAAAAGGCAAAATGTAGATGTTACTACTCCTATTAATGCTGCTACTACTGTGACTACTAATAATTATACACTATTACTGCTACTACTGTTCCTGCTACTACCACTACTACTATGATACTAGTACAATTAAGGATGCAAGTATGAAGGTGAAAATTGGACTGAATATTGAGGAGGAATTTGAACAAAATCAAGTATATTGTCAAAAGGGCGTAACTCAAGAATCAATTTGGGTATTAAGTTGAATCTTTCAGAGAATACTTATACAGGAAGATCAATTGACAAAAAGGTAATGTATGCTTGTCACTACTAACACTAATACCACAGCTACTTTTCCTTATGCTACTACTTCTAATAAACTACTCTAACTACTACTTTAATTGCAACAACTTGTAAAGCTTAGAGCATTAAATGAAAAGGGCGTCAAAAGCGTGTCAAAAGCGCAAATAACAAAGGCTTAACATGTCAAGGTGAAACTTCCGGGGCATCATGAAAGCAATGTTTAGCTGACCAAAAGGCAATATGCACATGCTACTACTGCTAATAATACTGCTACTACTACTGCTGCTACTACTGCTACTACTACAGCTAATACAACACTAAAACCGTAACTAATTTTACCTTTACCGAAACTACTGTGATAATAATACTATTAAGGCTAAGTTTATGAAGGTAAAATTTGAGCTGATATTAATGGCAAATTCGAACTAACTTTAAGAGACCATGTGCATTTAGATAGTATATCTTAAGAATTGGTTTGTGCATTAAGTTGGAACTCTCAGAAAATACTTAAAGGGGACATCAATTGATCAAAAGGCAAAATGTGCACACTACTACTAATACTACCGCTACTGCAGCATTTACTACTTCTACTGCTACTGTTAATATTGCTCCGTTTACTACTTCTATTGCAACTACTTGTAAAGTTAAGGGCATTAGGATGAAAGTTTCAAAAAATATACGACTATACAGGTTAAAAAGAGCAAACCGACAATATCATAGCAAGGGCTAATTGTATCAAGTTGAGTAGTTATACTACTGCTGTGACTACTATTACAACTATGCCTGAGGATATGAAGGTGAAATTTTCAGAGAATATTTCTGAAAATTTCTGTTGTACGGATGACAACTAACATCTGTATACAGGTTGTCAAAAGGGCATATCAGCAATATTTTAGGAACAATTTTATATGTGAAATTAAAACTTAAAACGCTAGTTGTGGGAAATATTGAACTAACCAAAAGACAATATTTGCATCGTAATACAACTGCTTCTACTCCTACAACTACTACTTCTACTACTATTATTATTATTGCTACTACTACTAATGCTAGTTAAACTAAGACTACTACTATTAACTCTATTCCTACTGCTCCTACTGTAACTGCTGGTGCTACTAACATTACTAATAAATCTAAGGGTATAAAGGCGAAAATTTTGGGCAATCTTTTAACTGTATTGAAATAAATCAAAGCACGCTATGCTCACACAGGTTGTCAAGAGGACGTATAAGCAATGCTTCAGGACTGGCAAATGATTTTAAGTTCAAATTTCATAGTGTATTGAAGGGAATGTTGAAAAAAAAGATGCTATGTGCATACTGCTACTAATGCTACTACAACTATTGCTACTACACAGACTAAGAGCATATGACCATGTAGATTGTCAATAGGGTGACAAAGCAATATCACAATAGTGGCTTACATTATTAACATAGACCTTTCAAGGTAAGTTGTGACAGATTTTGGAGTAGCAAGAAGCAATGTGTATACTTTTGATACTACTTCTACAGTTACTACGACTACTGACACTTAGGGGAACTAAGTTGAAATGTTTAGGGGGAGTTTCAATTAAACGATAAAACTATACCCATGCAAGTATTAAAAGGGCATACAAACAATATCCTAGGCAGCACTGCTCTATCATAGCAAGTAATATCATTGATATATTGAAGGAGCTAATTTGCTGGGAAATTTAAAGCTATAGTATCATTTAAGAGTCAAAAGTGATTGGAGGGCAATCAGCCCTCCTCTTTAGCTCATAATTTTCCAAAAACTTCCAATCAAAATTTAAGATGGCTATTTTCTTCAGTATAGCTGAACGGTCTTGTAACTGTATCTTTAGGGCTATTGCATAGGTCAACCCCCTAGAATTATGCAATTTGCCTATTATGTTTAACAACTATGTGCTGCCTTAAGATTAAATTAAAATGCAGTGTGTTAATGCCAATTGCCAATAAGGCATCTCAGCAGTATCCCAACATTGACTGAGGGTATTATGTTCAAAGTTTCGGGGCTACTTCTATTACTACTTCTATTCTTAAAACTTAACCAAATCAAAAGAGTGCAAGTGTATCCAAGCTGTCAAAGATAGATAGATAGATTTTTATGCGAATCTCATCAAGTTTTCTATTTCAGGTCAACTAGAGGAGGTCTAAAACTAAATTACAAACTAATGTGTCCAGATTTTGAAAAGGGTGTATGCTATTACAAATTGTTCAAAAATTTTCTCCATCATAGAAATAGCAGGCCAAACTATAAATTCTTAGAAAAAACGAAAAGATTTCAAGTATTATTTTCTTTTTTTCTGAAAGACTACGTCAATATAAAACGAACAGAAATTAATTAAAAAGAATTCCACAAAATATGTTTTTTAAAGAAAAGTAAAGAACTCCATTTAACCAAAAATGAGCAAAAATAAAATCAAATAATCTACCAAGCGTAAAACTACCACGAGTCAACATCGATAAATAAATGAAACCCAAAACGAACAGAAATTACAATAAATAACCAAGTCAAACCCAAAACAAGCCAAAATTAACACAAGTAGGGCTCAAAATCCCCCACGTCTTCCCAAGGTCAGAACGTAATTTGCACTTTACTGAAAAAACACAATCTAATGTGCTTGGTCAGTTTAATTTACATATAATGATATTTACTCCTTAAAATCTTTTGAAGGAATTTGAAAATATTTGATTTACTAAAGTTATAAAAGTGAAAATATTAATTTTTTTTTTATTCAATAAAAAAGTTTTTTTAATTAATATGATATAAGAAATGTGGGTGAATCCGGCTATTTAAATATACAGGGCTGTTAGAGAAACATTTCTCAGGTTTAAATGTAGAAAAGAATTGCAGATATGATTTTAAAGGGGCATCCCCTTTTTCAAGCCCAGGAAAATCAAAATCATTAAAAGCTGAAAGGGAATCTTAAAAGAAGTGTTCAGCCCGGCAAACTAGGCAATTCTTGTCTTTTCGTGAATATTGGGCTAGCAACTTTTCTCTAGTCGCTATTATCAAGAGGAACGCAATGCCTGATTTGCCAGCAAGCGTAATGGTTAATTATCATTAATGATAGTTGATATTAAAATAATGATAGTTGGTATAAAAATAACGGAAAAGAGGAACACTTTTCCACTACCAGCCTAAATTTGCTGGACAAACTAGGCAATTCTTGTCTTTCGCGAATATTGGCCTGGCAACTTTTCTCTGGTCACTAATATCAAGTGGAAAGCAAAGCCGGGTTTGCTAGCAAGCTTGATAGTTAATCAAAGAGTTCGTGGTAACGAACTGTATTAAGGAGCGACCCGGCTCAAGAGTAACCAAAACTCTAAAAAGGGGAATTTTTGTAACAATAGTTATATCAAAGAATCAAATTTTAATGCTGATTTTAAATATATAAGTTTCACTAAGTTTAGAATTACCCATCAAAACTAACGAGCCTGAAAAAATTTGCCTCATTTTAGAAAATAGGGAGAAACACTCCTTAAAAGTCAAAGAATTTTAACGAAAATCACACCATCAGATTTTACGTGTCAGAGAACCCCGCTATAGAAGTTTCAAGCTCCTATCTACAAAAACGTTTAATTTTGCATTTTTTGCCACAAGACAGATCACGGATGCGTGTTTATTTGTTTGCTTTTTTTTTGTTTTTTTTTCCCAGGGGTGATCGTGTCAACCCAGTGGTCCTAGGTTGTCGTGTGAGGGCTAATTCTAAGGGAAATTAAAAGTTCTAATGCCCTCTTTAAGTGACCAAAAAAATTGGAGGGCACCTAGGCCCCCTCCCACGCTCATTATTTCCCAAAGTCACCGGATCGAAATTCTGAGATAGCCATTTTATTCATAATAGTCAAAAAACCTAACAGCTATGTATTTGGGGACGAATTACTCCCCCTAAGTCCCCATGGGAGGGGCTGCAAGTTACAAACTTTGACCGGTGTTTACACATAGTAATGGTTACTGGGAAGTGTACAGACGCTTTCAAGGGGATTTTTTTTTGGTTGGGGGAGGGGTTGAGGAGAGGAGGTTATGCGGGGGAGCTTTCTAAGGAGGAATTTGTCATGGGCGAAGAAAATTTCTATGAAGGGGTTGCTGGATTTTTTAGCATTTTTTAAAAGAACAATGAAAAAGTAAATATGAAAAAGTTATTTCCAACTGAAAGTAAGGAGCAGCATTAAAGCTTAAAACGAACAGAAATTATCAAACAGTTCGTGGTAACGAACTGTAGTAAGGAGCGACCCGGCTCAATAGTAACCAAAACTCTAAAAAATTGAATTTTGATACCAATAGCTACATCAAAAGTTACGAGCCTGAGATAATTTGCCTTATTTAAGAAAATAGGGGAAACACCCCCTAAAAGTCGTAGGATCTTAACGAAAATGACACCATCAGATTCAGCGTATCAGAGAACCCTACTGTAGGAGTTTCAAGCTCCTATCTACAAAAGTGTGGAATTTTGTATTTTTTGCCAGAAGACAAATCACGGGTGCGTTTTTATTTGTTTGTTTGTTTTTTTTCCCAGGGGTCATCGTATCGACCAAGTGGTCCTAGAATGTCGCAAGAGGGCTCATTCTAACGGATATGAAAAGTTCTAGTGCCCTTTTTAAGTGACCAAAAAACTGGAGGGCATCTAGGCCCACTCCCACGCTCATTTTTTCCCAAAGTCAACGGATCAAAATTTTGAGATAGCCATTTTGTTCAGCATAGTCGAAAACCATAATAACTATGTCTTTGGGGATGACTTACTCCCCCACAATCCCTGGGGGAGGGGCTGCAAGTTACAAACTTTGACCAGTGTTTACATATAGTTATGGTTATTGGGAAGTGTACAGACGTTTTCAGGGGGATTTTATTTTGTTTGGGGGTGGGGCTGAGGAGAAGGGGCTATGTTGGAGGATCTTTCCTTGGAGGAATCTGTCATGGGGGAAGAAAAATTCAATGAAAAGGGCGCAGGATTTTCAAGCATTACTATAAGAAAACAATGAAAAATAAACATGAACACGTTTTTTCAAATGAAAGGAAGAAGTAGCATTGAAACTTAAAACGAACAGAGATCATTGAGCATATGAGGGGTTCTAAAAATACTTTAGCATAACGAGCGAGGTATTTAGGAGGAGATAAATACCTTGCTCTTTATGCTAAAGTATTTTTTAGTAATTTCAACAATTTATTCTACGGCCTTTCTGATTCAGGGGTCATTCTTAAAGAATTGGGACAAAACTTACGATTTAGTGTAAAGAGCGAGGTATTCACGAGGGTACAAACCCCCTCGTATACATAATAAAAATATAAGGTTATGAAAGTTTGTTACGTAAGTTAATTCTTAAGTTACGTATATTTTTTACTAATAAAAACGTTCGTTAAAAATTAAAAGTTCTAGTTGCCCTTTTAAGTAACCGAAAAATTGGAGGGCAACAAGGCCTCTTTCTCCACCCCTTATTTCTCAAAATCGTCTGATCAAAACTAAGAGAAAGCCATTTAGCCAAAAAAAGAATTAATATACAAATTTCATTTTAATAATTTATGTGCGGAGAGCCAAAACCAAACATGCATTAATTCAAAAACGTTCAGAAATTAAATAAAAAAAAACTAATTTTTTTAGCTGGAAGTAAGGAGCGACATTAAAACTTAAAACGAACAGAAATTACTCCGTATATGAAATGGGTTGTCCCCTCCGCAATCCCTCGCTCTTTACGCTAAAGTTTGACTCTTTGCCACAATTCTACTTTTTAAAACAATTAAAAGCTTTAGCGTAAAGAGCGAGGGATTGCGGAGGGGACAACCCATTTCATATACGGAATAATTTCTGTTCGTTTTAAGTTTTAATGTCGCTCCTTACTTCCAGCTAAAAAATTAGTTTTTTTTATTTAATTACTCATATAAGGGGTTCAACTCCTCCTAATACCACGCTCTTTACGCTTAAGTAATTTTATTACTTTCAACTATTTAATCTACGACCTTTGCGATTCAGGGGTCATTCTTTAGGAGTTGGGACACAATTTAAGCTTTAGTGTAAAGAGCGAGGTATTGACGAGGGGGTGAACCCCTTCATATATGTAATAAAACATACGAATATAGAAGTTCGTTAGAAAAGTTAATTCGTAAGTTACGTACAGTTTTACTCATAAACCTTAACAAACTAGGCAATTCTTGCCTTTCGCGAATATTGGCTTTGCAACTTTTCTCTAGTAACTATTATCAAGTGGAAAGCAAAGCGGTGTTTGCTGGTAAGCGTGATAGTTAATTATCATCAATGATAGTTAATATAAAAACAGTAATAGTTGTTATAAAAATAACCGAAAAGAGAAACGCTTTTCCACCACCAGCCTAAATTTGCTTGGCAAACTAGGCAATTCTTGTCTTCTTGCGAATATTGGCCTGACAAGCAGTCGCTATTATCAAGTGGAAAGTGAAGCCGGGTTTGCTGGTACCATTAATGATATTTAAGATAAAAATAATGAAAAGAAAATAGGCATTAATTACCGCAACAAGATACCACACTGCCTTTAGTATTGTTGGCTCAATCTGCGATCCGTCATACAGAAGATCTGATAAAAAACCGTCCAGATTCTTTATTTTCATTTCATCGATGATATCAAATTTTGTATTTCCGTTGCTGAAATAAACAAGAGACTAGTGTTTTTAACCACAATCAAATTTCAGAGGCATTCATTAAATAGACTGGCATAAACTACTAGCTAAGACAGACAAATAGGCTGATTCTTTTTTTTGAAGGGGAGGGGATAATTAAAGAGAAAAAGAAAAATCATGAGAAATAAAAGAATAACGAAAATACATGCAAACAGTAAAGCTCATACGATTATTCATGGGTTACTAGTACACCTGTTGTACTTTGTGTACAGTCGGAACTGTCGTAAATATATATATATATATATATATATATATATATATATATATATATATATATATATATATATATATATATATAAATATATATATATACTAGCTGTTGGGGTGGCGCTTCGCGCCACCCCAACACCTAGCTGGTGGGGGCGCTTCGCGCCCCCCCAAGCCCCCCCGCGCGCGTAAGTCGTTACGCGCCATAATAGTTACGCGCCATTGTAGTTGTGTCCCTATGTCCCACCTGTGAATATAGATATATATATATATATATATGGTTTTAACTACGTAAAACTTGCGAATATACAACATTCTTTGCTGTCCCATTGTCTTTGCATATAAATAGATTGTCAGGTTTACCGACTCTTGAACATGCAACATATAATGGTCCATGGGAAAACAATCTGTATTCAGATCTATACCTCATGATTCTAATGATTGCCCTTGAGCTTTGTTGATGGTGATTGCTAATCGACCATTCC
>NC_088866.1:17991223-17995676 GCF_032884065.1 Artemia franciscana
TAGTTTTTTTTGTAGTTTTTGCCTTTTTTTAGTATTTTTAGTTTTTTAGCTTTTTTCATTTATACTCCCTGTGTCCCGGTGCTTTGTTGATTGCTAATCGAACATTCCTTTTGTCCTGGCCGCTTTCTCTTTGAGTGTCGTCATTTATTTTTTTCTTTTTTAGTTCTTTTAGTTTTTACCTTTTTTAGTTTTTTTTTTAGTTTTTTAGATGAAAATTTTTTTTAGTTTTTTCCTTTTTTCTTTTTAGTTTTTTATTGGTTTTTACCTTTATTTTAGCTTATTTTTCAGTTTTTTCCTTTTTTTTTAGTTTTTTTTTATTTTTTATTTTTTTTTAGTTTTTTACCTTTTTTTAGTTTTTTTAGTTTTTTTAGTTTTTTAGTTTTTTACTTTTTTTATTAGTTTTTAGTTTTTTTTGTAGTTTTTGCCTTTTTTTAGTTTTTTCAGTTTTTTTTTAGTTTTTTATTGGTTTTTACCTTTATTTTAGCTTATTTTTCAGTTTTTTCCTTTTTTTTTTGTTTTTTTTTAGTTTTTAGTTTTTTTTAGTTTTTTACCTTTTTTTAGTTTTTTTAGTTTTTTTAGTTTTTTAGCTTTTTTATTTTTTTTATTAGTTTTTAGTTTTTTTTTGTAGTTTTTGCCTTTTTTAGTTTTTTTAGTTTTTTAGCTTTTTTATTAGTTTTTTTTGTAGTTTTTGCCTTTTTTTAGTTTTTTTAGTTTTTAGCTTTTTTATTTTTTTATTAGTTTTTAGTTTTTTTTGTAGTTTTTGCCTTTTTTTAGTTTTTTCAGTTGTCATTTGTATCCCGGTCTGTAGGCTATATACATTCGTTTTTTAGTTTTGTTTTTCTCCTTTATTTTTTTCCTTTTTTCTTTTTTTCTTTTTTAGTTTATTTAGATTTTTAGATTTTTTAGTTTTTTTATTAGTTTTTAGTTTTTTTGAGTTTTTACCATTTTTTTAGTTTTTTTAGTTTTTTTTTTACTTATGTCCTGGTCGTCATTTATACTCCCTGTGTCCCGGTCGTCATTTGTGTCTCGGTGCTTTGTTGATTGCTAATTTATATTATATTTATATTTATATTTTTTATATTTATTAATATTTTTTTAGTTTTCTTTTTCTCTTATTTTTCAGTTTTTTCCTTTTTTTAGTTTTTTTAGTTTTTTTAGTTTTTTAGCTTTTTTAGTTTTTTTATTAGTTTTTAGTTTTTTTTAGTTTTTGCCTTTTTTAGTTTTTTCAGTTTTTTTTAGTTTTTAGTTTTTTACCTTTTTTTAGTTTTTTAGCTTTTTTAGTTTATTTATTAGTTTTTAGTTTTTTTTTAGTTTTTGCCTTTTTTTAGTTTTTTCAGTTTTTTTTAGTTTTTAGTTTTTTACCTTTTTTTAGTTTTTTTTTAGTTTTTTAGCTTTTTTAGTTTTTTTTCTTTTTAGTTTTTTTTGTAGTTTTTGCCTTTTTTAGTTTTTTTCTTCTTTTGTATTAGTGTGAAATAATTCAGACGTCATATGCGGACAAACACGACGTCACTCGACAGACAGACAGACAGACATAACCCACAAACAACTTATTTTTATATA
Organism: Artemia franciscana; assembly: GCF_032884065.1. Classification (NCBI taxonomy): domain Eukaryota; kingdom Metazoa; phylum Arthropoda; class Branchiopoda; order Anostraca; family Artemiidae; genus Artemia; species Artemia franciscana. The sequence continues at coordinate 17,992,784 of NC_088866.1, forward strand.
TATTTATTCATATTTTTTTAGTTTTCTTTTTCTCTTTTATTTTCAGTTTTTTCCTTTTTTTTTAGTTTTTTTCTTTTTTAGTTTTTAGTTTTTTTTAGTTTTTTACCTTTTTTTTTAGTTTTTTTTAGTTTTTTTAGTTTTTTAGCTTTTTTAGTTTTTTATTAGTTTTTATTTTTTTGTAGTTTTTGCCTTTTTTTATTTTTTTCAGTTTTTTTTTTAGTTATTAGATTTTTACCTTTTTTTAGTTTTTTTTTAGTTTTTTAGCTTTTTTAGTTTTTTTTTCTTTTTAGTTTTTTTTGTAGTTTTTACCTTTTTTAGTTTTTTTCTTCTTTTGTATTAGTGTGAAATAATTCAGACGTCATATGCGAACAAACATGACGTCACCTGATCCATCCACAGATCCACACACAGACAACTTATTTTTATATATATAGATATATATATATATATTTTACTACGTAAAACTTGCGAATATACAACATTCTTGGCTGTCCCATTGTCTGTGCAAATAAATAAATTGTCAGGTTTACCGACTCTTGAACATACAACATATAATTGTCCATGGGAAAAACAATCTGTATTCAGATCTATACCTCATTATTCTAATGATTGCCCCTGAGCTTTGTTGATGGTGATTGCTAATCGAACATTCCCTGTGTCCCCGTCGTCATTTATATATCCCCCTGTGCCCCCCGGCGTCCACGTTGTTGTTGTTTCCCGGTGTCCCGGTCGTCGTTTGTGTCCCGGTGCTTTGTTGATGGTGATTGCTAATCGAACATTCCCTGTTTCCCCGTCGTCATTTATATATCCTCCTGTGCCCCCCGGCGTCCCCGTTGTTGTTGTTTCCCTTTGTCCCGGTCGTCATTTGTGTCCCATTGTCCCAGTCTGTAATTTCTCTTTGAGTGTCGCAGTCGTCATTTATATTCCCTGTGTCCCGGTCGTCATTTGTGTTCCGGTGTCCCGGTCTCTAATTTCTCTTTGAGTGTCCTGGTCGTCATTTATATTCCCTATGTCCCGGTCGTCATTTGTGTCCCGGAGCTTTGTTGATGGTGATAGCTAATCGAACATTCCTTGTGTCCCGGTCCCTTTCTCTTTGAGTGTCCCGGTCGTCATTTATATTCCCTACTAGCTGTTGGGGTGGCGCTTCGCGCCACCCCAACACCTAGTTGGTGGGGCGCTTCGCGCCCCCCCGCGAGCGTAAGTCGTTACGCGCCATATTAGTTACGCGCCATTGTAGTTGTGTCCCTGTGTCCCACCTGTGAATATATATAGATTTATATATGTGTTTCAAACTACGTAAAAATTACGAATATACAACATTCTTGGCTTTCCCATTGTCTGTGCATATACAAAGCCGTATGTACTAATAATGACGTCATATGCAAACGCTCTTTTTACAAACAAACAAACATGCATACACACAACTCGTTTTGATATAGATAGATAGATAGTTAGATACAATACACATTAACTGCGTAAAACTTGCGAATATACAACATTCTTCGCAGTCCAATTGTCGCTGCATATAAATAGATTGTCAGGTTTACCGACCCTCGAACATGCAACGTACAATTGTCTATGGGAAAAACAATCAGTATTAAGATCTATACCACATTTTTCTAATGATTGAGCTTGAGCTTTGTTAATGGTGATTGCAAATGCTAATCGAATTGGGAATTGCAATCTTTTAAATTGAAAAGGCAGATCCATTGGAATCATGGGAATGCGAGGAATAAGAACAGCCTCATCCTCAAAAGGCCCTGTCAAGATTGTGGCCTCTATTAGGTTTTCCATTGTTTTGTTTTTTTTACGGCAAGTCGCGTGCCATTACAAAGCTTTGGTGGGTTGATATTTCTTAAAAGTATTATTGCTACGGCTATTTTTAGTTGTAGCACGTGTGGTGGAAACCCTGAAAGATCCACGGAATTTAAAAATTTAGATGGATAATTAACCGCTTCATTTAGTTCCAAAACTGTGTCGACTGACTTGTAAAGGACTGCCTGGTCTCGAATCTTGGTCAAAACAATATTGTTGATTTCGTGGACGTCTATATTTTTGGGTGCGAGAATCGCTCTTTCACTTAGCCATTTACTATTTTTATAATTTTTTAGAATATTCGGAAATACTTTTTCAATCAATTCATTTTTGGACGTCACTAAATTACAAAAATCAGCAGATAGTTGTATACGTCCTGAAATTGAGTCTACTGGATCTTTCCGTTTCCAATTGCCAGCAATTGATCTGAAAATGTTTGACCAGAGTCATCGTTTTGCAATCGGACACGCATATTTGTAGTTAATTTTGATGTTTTTACGTGTGCCCATAAATTAGAATTTTTCAGGCAAGCATTCATTTCGTCTGCAGGAGTTGATCTAGGTATTATAGGTAATGTTTGCCTGAAATCTCCCGCAAGCAATATTAATGTGCTGCGAAAGGGTTTTGAATTACCTCGCAAATCTTTCAAACATTGATCCAGAGCCTCGAGCGATTTTTTGTGTGCTATTGTGCACTCATCCCAAATAATAAGTTTGCATTGCTGCAATGCTTTACCCATCCCAGATGATTTGGAAATATTGCACGTGGGAGTTTCTGTAGAATGCGAATTCAGAGGCAATTTCAAAGCGGAATGAGCAGTTCTTCCACCAGGCAGCAACGTTGCGGCTATTCCGGACGACGCAATTGCCAACGCTATATAATTATTTGATCGAATTGATGCCAGAATCAGTTTTATCACAAACGTTTTACCAGTACCTCCTGGCGCATCCAAAAAGAAAATTTCTCCAACGTTGTTATCGACACAATGCATTATCGTATCATAAATGCATTCAATTCAGAATTTCTATCACTGATGAAGTACAATTGTAAAGATGTATGATTCTCGCCTGAGAATGGC
>NC_088866.1:18685724-18694075 GCF_032884065.1 Artemia franciscana
AAAAAATATACGTAACTTAAAAATTAGCTTACGTAACAAACTTTTATATTCTTAAATTTTTATTATGTATATGAGGAGGTTTGTACCCTCGTTAATACCTCTCTCTTTGCACTAAATTGTTTTTTCCCAATTCTTTAAGAATGACCCCTGAATCTGAGAGGCCGTAGAGTAAATAGTTGAAATTACTAAAAATACTATAGCAGAATTAGCGAGGTATTTATCTCCTCCTAAATACCTCGCTCTTTATGCTAAAGTATTTTTAGAACCCCTCATATTCGTAATAATCTCTGTTCGTTTTAAGTTTCAATGCTACTCCTTGCTTTCAATTGAAAAAAACTTTTCCATGTTTATTTTTTCGTTGATTTTTTATAGTAATTTTAGAAAATCCTGCCCCCTTTTCATTGAATTTCTGGTCCCCCATGACATATTTCTCCAAAGAAAGATCCTCCCACATAGCTCCCTTTCCTCAACCCCACCCGCAAAACCAAAAAAAAATTCCCTGAAAACGCTGTACACTTCCCAGTAGCCATTATTATATGTAAACACTGGCCGAAGTTTGTAACTTGCAGCCCCTCCCCCAGGGACTGTAGGGGAGTAAGTCATTCTCAAAGACATAGTTATTATGATTTTTGACTATGTAGAACAAAATGGCTATCTCAAAATTATGATCCGTTGACTTTGGAGAAAAAATGAGCGTGGGAGGGGGCCTAGGTGCCCTCCAATTTTTGGGTCACTTAAAAAGGGCACTAGAACTTTTCATTTCCGTTAAAAGGAGCCCTCTTGCGACATTCTAGCACCATTTGGTCGATACGATGACCCCTGGGAAAAAAAAACAACAAACAAATAAACACGCACCTGTGATTTGTCTTCTGGTAAAAATACGAAATTCCACATTTTTTTAGATAGGAGCTCGAAACTTCTACAATAGGGTTCCCTAATACGCTGAATCTGATGGTGTGATTTTCGTTAAGATTCTATGACTTTTAGGGGTTGTTTCCCCCTATTTTTAATAAGGTAAATTTTCTCAGGATCGTAACTTTTGATGGGTAAGACTAAACTTGATTCAACTTATATATTTAAAATCAGCATTAAAATGCAATTCTTAGAATGTAATTCTTAGGTCCTAGAATGTCGCAAGAGGGCTCATTCTAACGGAAATGAAAAGTTCTAGTGCCCTTTTTAAGTGACCAAAAAAATTGGAGGGCATCTAGGCCCCCTCCCACGCTCATTTTTTTCTCAAGGTCAACGGATAAAAATTTTGAGATAGCCATTTTGTTCAGCATAGTCGAAAACCATAATAACTATGTCTTTGGGGATGACTTACTCCCCCACAGTCCCTGGGGGAGGGGCTGCAAGTTACAAACTTCGACCAGTGTTTACATATAATAATGGTTATTGGGAAGTGTACAGACGTTTTCAGGGGGATTTTTAGTTTTGGGGGTAGGTTTGAGGGGAGGGGGCTATGTGGGAGGATCTTTCCTTGGAGAAATATGTCATGGGGGAATAAAAATTCAATGAAAAAGGGCTTAGGGCGCAGGACGAATTTGGTCACGTTAGAAAAAAACGTCAAATTCAGAGCTTAATATACAATGCTGGGTGTTCGGAGCCTCTCTATTATGGAGTATAATTTGAAAATAACACAACTATACGAGCGATAAAACATATATACCACAACCATAACTCAACTAACGAAAGAACTGCTAAGAGATAACACAACTATAAAGCGAAAACAAGTGAAAACTAACGGGAAAATAAACGAACTAAGAGGTGGAAGGGGCCCAGAGAAAAAATATAATCCTTTTCCAATTTTGAGCCTAACTTCCGCAAAGGAGTAATAATGTCAGAAGCCCCGAAATACCGAATTATTTTCTTTTCAAACAGTTCGTGGTAACGAACTGTAGTAAGGAGCGACCCGGCTCAATAGTAACCAAAAGTCTAAAAAATGGAATTTTTGGTACCAATAGCTACATCAAAAGAATCGCATTTTAATGCCGATTTTAAATATATAAGTTTGATCAAGTTTAGTCTTACCCATCAAAAGTTACGAGCCTGAGAAAATTTGCCTCATTTTAGAAAATAGGGAGAAACGCCCCCTAAAAGTTATACAATTTTAATGAAAACCACACCATCAAATTCAGCGTATCAGAGAACCCTACTGTAGAAGTTTCAAGCTCCTATCTACAAAAATGTGGAATTTTATATTTTTTGCCAGAAGGCAGATCACGGATGCGTGTTTATTTGTTTTTTTCCCCAGGGGTGATCGTATCGACCCAGTTGTCCTAGAATGTTGCGAGAGGGCTCATTCTAACGAAAATGAAAAGTTCTAGTGCCCTGTTTAAGTAACCAAAAAAATTGGAGAGCACCTAGGCCCCCTCCCACGCTAATTATTTTCCCAAAGTCAACGGATCAAAATTCTGAGATAGCCATTTTATTTAGCTTAGTCGAAAAACCTTATAACTATGTCTTTGGGGACGACCTACTCCCCCACAGTCCCCGTGGGAGGGGTTACAAGTTCAAAACTTTGACCAGTGCTTACATATAGTAATGGTTATTGGAAAGTGTACAGGCGTTTTCAGGAGGATTTTTTGGTTGGAGGCAGGGGTTGAGAAGAGGGGGATATGCTGGGGGAGCTATCGAGGAATTTGTCATGGGGGAAGAAATTTTCCATGAAGGGAGCGCAGGATTTACTAGCATTACTTAAAAAAAACAATGAATTTTTTTTTTCATCTGGAATTAAGCACCAGCATTGAAACTTAAAACGAACAGAAATTATTACCCATATGAGGGGCTCACCTTCTTCTAATACCTCGCTCTTTACACTAAAGTATCTTTAGTATTGTCAACTATTTATTCTGCGGCTTTTGTGATTCAGGGGTCATTCTTAATGAATAGGGACAAAATTTAAGCTTTAGTGTAAAGAGCGAGGTACTGACGAGGGGGGTGAACCCCCTCATATATGTAATAAAAACATAAGAATACAAAAGTTCTTTACGTAAGCTAATTTATAAGTTACGTATATCTTTTACTTATAAAAAGATTCTTAAAAAATTAAAAATTCTAGTTGCCTTTTTAATTAACCGAAAATCGGAGGGCAACTAGGCTTCCTCTCCCGCTCTTTTTTTCTCAAAATCATTCGATCAAAATTATGAGAAAGCCATTTAGCCAAAAAAAATAAATATATAAATTTCATTTTAATTATTCCTCTGTCGAGAGCCAAAATCAAAACATGCATTGATTCAAAAACGTTCAGAAATTAAATAAAAAAAACAAGTTTTTTAAATGAAAGTAAGGAGCGACATTAAAACTTAAAACGAACAGAAATTACTCCGTATATGAAAGGGGCTTTTCCTTCTCAACGCACCGCTCTTTACACTAAGGTTTTTTTTTACTGTTTTAAAATGTAGAGTTAAGAGAAAGAGTCAAACTTTAGCGTAAAGAGCGGGGCGTTGAGAAGGAAAAACCCCTTTCATATACGGAGTAATATATATTATATATATATAATATAATATAATATATTATATATAATATAATAAATAAATATAATTATATATATTATTATATATATATATATATATATATATATATATATATATTTTATATTATATTATATATATATATATATATATATATATATTATATTATATATATATATATATATATATATATATATATATATATATATATATATATATATATATATATAGTAATATTATTACAAACTTATTATTATTACTCACTATTACTTGCTATTACTATCTAAATATATCTAAATTATAAATTTAAGTCTTAATATTTACTATGAGATAAGAAAACGTGACAGAGCAAAACTAAATACAGACAAACCAATCGCATCAACTAAGTCGATGTAGCCAATTAGAACACAAAATCTTGAGCAGTACATCCACACTGCATTTACCATGGTTGTTAAGCTTTTCCCAGGAACCAAACCTCTTCATATTTGGCAAGTAGATAATAGTCAACTGGAAGATTTTTTTTTCTCAATTTTAATATCATTTTAAAAGACCGTTGATGGATGAACCTCTTTTGTTTTTGGCACAACAAAATTTTCCAGCCAAATCGCTGAGGACCACCGTAAGTTCGTAGACGACGCTATCGTTTATTGTGGAGCATTTGGCAAAGAACAAAATTGTACGATTTCCGTTTGAATTTTTCAGTCTTTCGACAAAAGATTATAGGATGCCAAGTCTCGAGACTAATCAATATAGGTCAAATATCACAGACTTGACCCCCCCCCCCCCTCCCAACAAAATATACATAAATAATTTAACACAGACGAAAATTTTCTTCCTGCTAACAAAGTACATCAAGATTTTTGGCTTTACTTTCTCCAGTGATTTCAATTTCTTTGCATATAAAGAGAATGTGGTAAAAAGGGCAAACGTTTGTCTACAGACTTTAAATGAAATACAGAGATTCAGCGTAGATACAGAGAACGTCAGGTTACACATTTACTGTATGCCTAACCCGTTATTTTGTACATTAGTTTTGTTTTGGCACCCTCAGGACAAAGAACAGAACATCTCTACCAAGAGCTTGAGTAGGTAGAGACACGAGAGGTGTCAATCAGGTTGGACCAATGGACATACGCAAAGACAAAGCCATGGGGTGCTAGGGTTGCCGTTGCTCCAAGACCAATATCAAGTCCTGATAATGGGGATTTTAAAAATTTACTCTCTAAAATCCAGAACCGTTATATTTTAAACGATTAAGCATGTCCGTCAAGAATTAAAAGCAAAACAAGGTAGATCCGATTAAAGCTAGAACAAACAGGAATGGCGATTCATTTGTTATGGCTTTTGTAGGTTCTGTATAATAAATTACATTTTCTCAGTTAAATTGTGTGTATTATTTGCAGTTAAAAAACACATAAATCCGAAAATTATGTGTTTTATTATTAAACCGGGCTGTTTACCACCATCTTACTTACTTATCCATAAATTTTCCCGTGGCTAGAGGTACATTAGACTGCAACGGCAGAGCTCCAAGTCGATCGATCTTGCGTCAGGAACCAGTTCATTCAGTACAGTTAGAAAATTTTTTGCCTCTTCTCCAGGGATCGACATAGCGTGTTGCGCTGTATTCAGTTCCATCAGAAACCGTTCAACACCAGAAATCGTGTGGGAGGCGTGCTTTATTCAGGTGGATCAGATGCCCACAATTCCCTAATCGCCTCATTTTGGTCTCGTTGGTCACAGTGATTGCTCTGTATCAGCTATTATCTGGGCATCCATTTCTCTATCGGTCCAGTGAATCACGAAGATTTTAGTAAGCCATAATTTCCATCGTTTAGTAATCATTTCTGTGAGTTCTTTGAAAGGCAAAATCTATTTTTGCAATAATAAAACAAATGATACACATGAGAGACGGAAACAAATTGCAAAGAAAATTTTATTCCTCATTGAATTAAAAACGCTATAAACTAACTAAGTTCATGCTATTACGCTGAAAGTCAAACCCACTATAAGAAACAAAAATATAAAATTATCGCTTGATGTTTTTGATGAAATTATCCAGATTATATTCAGTTTCGTATTGCTCTTCAGACCAAAGTTCGGGGAGGGATTCTAGGGTAGCACGGAGACCACCAGTTTTCGAGCTGCCTCCTGCTTTGGAAGTGTTCCATTCATTTCCATATGTAAATAGATCCAATATCTAAAATTATGTTAACATTAGTTGTACCATTGTATGAACAAGGAGAAAAAAAATAGATAGCACTGAGGAACAAACTGATGAATACTAAAATAAAATCAGAGTATTTCCTTCAGCCATAATGTTTTCACAATAATAAAAATAGTCAGCGAAATTTGGGTGTCTTGGACTGAAGTTTCACGGTTTTAATAAACCTCCCTTGTGCAGCTTCTTTCGATTTAAAAATTACAATCAGCTGTTTTCTAACATTCACTTTTTTGCCATATGATTTTTGGACAACCGTAGTTGGAATTTGTGGCATTTCAGACACCTATCTAGAAACCTAATGGGATGCATACAGGAAGAAATCAAACTCGGCACAGTTATGTAATTGTCCATGCAATTTCTTCACTGGATAGACTTGCACTAAGAGAGGTTGAAGAATCTTTATTTTTGTCCTTGACAATATTTCCAAAACTAAGACACATTTGTCGTATTTGTTATAGTCTAATTATTGGAGACTTTAGCAAGCGTCAGCTTAAGAAATAAAACCACCCCAAACTTAAGATTTATATGACTTTTCCAATAATTTCTTATAGCTCGTCTTATCCCCGTGAGATAATAAGCCGAAAGCTAGGGAGGAGATTAACCAAAGCTAAAGAAGAGCTGAAGAAGTAATTGTACATACTCTATAAATTATTTAGAAGATCTCTGACCAATAACTGTTGTTCGAAGCTATGGGGACCAGGGAATATTTGTTGTGCATTTTATATAAGTCAAAATCACTCTAGGCTTCCAACAATCAAAAATTACGCCGGCCTATGTCTACTTATTACTCCCTAGATTTGGTATCCAGTCTAGTGACCCTCCCTGGATAGAGAAATTTCTAAGTGAAGCCCGGAAATACTTCTTCAAAGAATATGGATGATGTCTTTGGGAAATATAATTTAACTTAGTACAGAACAAATTTCACAACTTTACTCAAAATTGAAAAATGACATGATAATTTATTAAACTGAACTAAGTCCGTTAAGTCACTTGCACAACGTCTCCCAGTTTATCAAACAGTTCGTGGTAACGAGCTGTAGTAAGGAGCGACCCGGCTCAATAGTAACCTAAAGTCTAAAAAATGAAATTTTAATGCCAATAGTTACATCAAAAGAACCGCATTTTAATGCTGATTTTAAATATATATGTTTCATCAAGATTTGCCTTACCCGTCAAAAGTTACGAGCCTGAGAAAATTTACCTCATTTTAGAAAATAGGGGGAAATACCCCCTAAAAGTCATACTATCTTAACGAAAATCACACCATCAGATTTAGCGTATCAGAGAACCTTATTGTAGAAGTTTCAAGCCCCTATCTACAACTATGTGGAATTTCGCATTTTTTGCAAGAAGATCACGGATGTGTGTTTGTTTTTTTGATTGTTTTTTTTTTTTTTTTTTTTTTTTTTCAGGGGTGATCGTATCGACTCAGTGGTCCTAGAATGTCACGAAAGGGCTCATTCTAACGGAAATGAAAAGTTCTAGTGCCTTTTTTAAGTGACCAAAAAAATGGAGGGCAGCTAGGCCCCCTCCCACGCTCATTTTCCCCCAAAGTCACCAGATCAAAATTCTGATAGCCATTTTATTCACCATAGTCAAAAACCTAATAACTATGTCTTTGGGGACGACTTACTCCCCCGCAGTTCCCGTGGGAGGGGATGCAAGTTACAAACTTTGACCTGTGTTTACATATAGTAATGGTTACTGGTATGTGTACACACGTTTTCAGGGGGATTTTTTTGGTTTGGGGTTAGAGCTGGGGGGGGGGGGTTACGTGGGAGGATCTTTCCATGGAGGAACTCCTCATGGGGGAAGACTTTCAATGGAGGGAGCGCAAGATTTTCTAGTATTATTAAAAAAAAAACAATGCAAAAATAAATATGAAAAGTTTTTTTCTACTGACAGCGAGGAGGAGCATTAAAACTTAAAACGAATAGAAATTATTACGCATATGAGGGATTTACCTCCTCGTAATGCCTCGCTCTTTACGCTGAAGTATTTTTAGTAATTTCAACTATTTATTCTACGGCCTTTGTGATTCAGGGGTTATTCTTAAGGAATTGGGACACAATTTAAGCTTTAGTGTAAAGAGCGAGGTATCGATGAGGGGTGAGCCCCCTCATATACGCAATAAAAAACATACGAATATAGAAGTTCGCTACGTAAGTTAATTCGTAAGTTACGTATATTTTTTACTCATGAAAACGTTCGTAAAAAATTAAAAGTTCTAGTTGCCTATTTAAGTAATCAAAAAATTGGAGGGCAACTAGGCCTCCTCTCTCGCTCCTTTTTTCTCAAAATCTTCCGATTATCGTTTTAATTATTTATGCGCGGAGAGCCAAGATCAAAAAATTCATTAATTCAAAAACGTCCAGAAATAAAAAAAAAACAAGTTTTTTTAAATGAAAGTAAGGAGTGACATCAAAACAAACGAACAGAAATTACTCCGTATATGAAAGGGGCTTTTCCTCCTCAACGCCCCGCTCTTTACGCTAAAGTTTTTTACTGTTTTAAAAGGTAGAGTTAAGAGAAAGAGTCTAACTTTAGCGTAAACAGCGGGGCGTTGAGGAGGAAAAGCCCCTTTCATATACGGAGTAATTTCTGTTCGTTTTAAGTTTTGATGTCGCTCCTTACTTTCATTTAAAAAAATTTTT